>NC_086382.1:34311861-34621420 GCF_036588685.1 Mytilus trossulus | reverse complement strand
AAACATTCAGTTTATAAAATACATCATAAATTATAAATCGGTAAAAATATAACTTGAATATCAAACACTTTTCAAATCTACTTTAAAAAGGGGCGAAAGATACCAAAGGAACAGTCAAACTCATAAATCGAAAATAAACTGACAACGCCATGGCTAAAATGAAAAAGACAAACAAACAAATAATAGTTAACCAGAAACTGAAGACTAAGCAACACGAACCCAACCAAAAACTCTGGTGATATCAGGTGCTCCGTAAACTGGGATCAAACATTAACGTGTTTTACTGTTTTCCTTGACAAGACCATTCTCAATTAGAATTTGTCAAATGTCTGATCAAGATCCTGTGAATCGTGACTGGAAATTCAAACTTAATTAAGATTTGTAAAACATTTCATGGATCACAACATCAATCAGATATTTTCAGAAGGTGTTCAAGTGTAGCCGTTTTCTAGACCGATTTTCACGATTATCCCGTTTTCAATTCGATTGTAATCCAATTTGAATTTTCGCAAGTACAAAACGACTAAATTTTTCGTTGATGATCCGACAGAGATCGGACAGTTACCAGAAAGTGAATCGATGCTGACGAAAGATATCCAATAGAAATCGTTCGCCATATTTGGTATGATTATGTACTGTCGGAACACAATCCTATAAAACAGTCCGCATTGCACAAGGATATATCTAGACTCAGTCGTATTGTGTGCTGTAATTGTGGGAAATCATTGCCGAATTTCGTATTTAAGGTAGCAATACACAGTTAGATGTTTAGTTTCGCATTATTTTTTAAATATGAAAGTTTTTGTACAATGAAATTGATTTTTAGACGATTGAAGAATAAAATAGCCTTCTTAGTGTGTTTATATGATTATTTAGATTGTTTTTAACATGTTTTATAGACCATTTATATGATTGACAGTCCGTATTTTCCTAACCGTACCATCCATAGGTCCATAAATTATTGTAGTGTTCAACAAAGATTTTCCGCTCGATCTTTTCAATTCTATTTTATGGAAAACGAGCAGAAATGCATGTGACTTTTTTTGGACCACTTGATAGATATAAACCTTTGGATTTAGGAAAGGTATCACTGTTATTGATTGAAATTTTCCTTTAGTCCAAATTTTGAAGACTTTTGTAACATTTTCACCCCCCTTTTTTGCTATATTTTGTATCTAAGAAATGCAGATTGTTGCCATGATTACACCCAAAATGGATTACATTTAAACTTTATAACCATTAGAAATCAAATCTATGGAATATTCTCTTTCTATAAGTATATACATACATAACACACATATAAAGCCTTCTTTGTTAGACAGGAGGGGGAAGAGGGTGTTTAAAAATTATGAGTGTCAATTTTAAGTTTTTTTCTAACTGTGTATTGCTACCTTAAATAACGAGACCATTTCGGATCGGTTTCGGCAAAGACGGTCCGCATTCGGCTTGATCTTGGTGCAATCTAAACTCAATCTACAAAACCAAAATCATAACAAATTTCTCCAGATCATACATGTTCCAGAGGACATCGTCAAGAAAACACAGAAAATTGTAACGGTTCTAATCCGATATTTTAGAATCTGTCACGATGTATTCACGATTGTAATATAACTAGAAAAAATCGGCTGAGTTTACCCGAATGGTACGCAATGCACCCAACTATCGCAGTGCTTGTCTGGCCTCTCCGAACCATTCCCGATCCGTAGGTCTATTTTACGACCTACACGACTTCGTTAGACAATGTTAGGACATTCCATTATCAATTTCATAGATGCATTTGTACATCATGACATTGTGCAATTTAGTTCTGAATATAATTTGAATTGAAATACTAGTAACGTTAAGTCTTTCATAATGCAAATTATGGACTAGGTTATATATCTTAGATGAGAATTAGTTTTCTCTGTTATCAGATACCAGATGTCTCTGAGGATACTTTGAATAATCTTTATCAAGTCACGTCTACATTTCTATTGTAGGGTGATTTTAGGGCACGAGTCGAACTTTTGGAAGGTATCAAAATGATTGGGTGCTTCACTGCAGAGCTGTCTATTGTTAACCCTTGTTCAGGATTTTTGTGTGGCGGAAAACGATGAATATTAATAAAGTTTTATAACTGAAATATTGTTATCTTTGTAGAACATATTGACGCTTAAGAACTGGCAAAGAAACATCAGTGCAGCATAATCATCGCAATCACCGTAAAAAAATCTTTCCACATGTAAACTGACAAAATTAATAAAATATTAAATAGGGGAAATTATTTTGTTTATCGCTTATTCTATTTATTTTTTTTATTGCATTTTTATCAACCAATCAAATTATTTTTTTCTACAAATTCAGGCGAGATATTGTTTTCATATAGTATTACTTGCAATCTCGCTATTATCTTATAATATCTTTTCGTTATCCAGCTAACTATTACAGAAACATAGAACTTGAATATTGATTGTTGTTGATAACTTATTTGTAGTGGCATATATTTGATGCATATTCATGACGAGGACAAGTTTACAAACTCAAGATAGGATGTTCAAAAAAGTAATACAGCTCTGTGGGGAATTTGGACTGTTACAGAAAACTAAAGGTTTTGGTTCCCTATGGTAAAATAAACCCCAATGCAAATCATAATTCTGTGCAATACAGTAGACTTATGATTTCGTCCTAATTACATTTTGTAGCAAATGTCCTAATGATGATTTATGATTTTACCATTTCACTCTATTTTCTATAATTTCAACAAAAACACTCACAAAAATAGGTATACATTGTCATATAAGGACAATATAGACGCTAACTTGATATTATGATTGATGAGTTTGACTGTCCCTCTGGTATCTTTCGTCCCTCTTTTAAGAAAGGTCATGTTCGGCTTTTAATTGGTATAATTTCTCTATACTAATAAACTTTTGATAAAAAACAAACAGCAAATACGGATAACAATATTGAAGATCAATAACTAGTTTAGAAGAGGTTGAGCACTTTATATCTTGGAAGCATGCTAAGTAACACCAATAGCATAGGATCAGATTCCCCTATGTTACACGTCATCTAATGAGATGCAGATTTTATAGCTATTCTTATCTCTGAAAACCCGCATGTTGCGGACAAACACTCAGCATGATTGTATTACTTTAACTTATAGCATGTATAGTAATGCATATCAATTTGTAAAATTGGAAAGTAAACATTTACATTGTGTTTAACTATATTAATATATAATGATTAAAAATAAATTAACAAAACATATTACAAAATGTACAGTTGAATAGATTTTCAGTGTTTTATATTAATTAAATGTACTTACATTATCAATCTTTATAAATTTTTCCTTATTCTAATTTTCCTTTTAAGAGGACAGATTTTACTTTTTTTTCATTGTTGTAAACAATTATACAGTCCATACTTCTATAATGAATAAGTTTCACAATAATTCTAATAAAAAGTATTCTTTGATTATTATAATAATCACTGGCAGATTAAATTTTGTAAAGTATATTATGTGACTCAATAGAACATACTTTTTGCATTCTATTTTTGCATTGTGTAGATTTTGGCATGGAAAGACAAATTTAACTTAAAATGAATAAATTCTAATCCGAAACACAATATAAGAATGAATATTCCAAATATATGATTTTGGTTTAGAGGGTCTTTGAAATATATATATATATGTATTTGATGGAATAAATTCCCTGCATTTGATTGTCTCGCAAAGTTGTCAAAGCCTACTTGAATTCGAATATTATAAAGTCTTTATCATAAACTTGAAATATTTTTCAACAATTTTTGCACTTTGATATGTTGAAAAAAATCCTGTGCTATTAGGTGCTGTTGAAGCCATTTTGATTTGATATTGCGAATTTTACATGTTTTTGTACAATATTTCATCAATCATGTTAATAGATATCTCAAACCAAAATCAAAAATTAATTTCTATCCAGAACTTTTTTTTTTAAACTTAAACTTCCAACACATTGTTGTTTCGGTTGAAAAGGTCCTCATATATAATTTTTGGGATGAATACTCAAAATTTGATAAAACATTTCAAAATTGCGGTTTTCTGTTGTTGTAAGTCTATTATTTATTTTTATTGAAAATGTCATTTTATTATTAGAATCCTAAAGTACATAAACATGATAAATGGATCTGTTAAACTTTGAATTTGAGTATAAAGAATAAAAGAACTTTTTGAGAAAGACTCTTGTGTGAAATAGATTCAGAGTAAATTGATTCTGCGTACTTTCTTAATGCATCTTATTGAGAAAATTTTATACATTATATATGTCATTTTCTTTAAAATGCTGTTCTTTTTGGGCTCTAAAACTATAAATATTTATCTATAATATTCTTCCATGGTAAGTAAAAATAGACTCTTATAGAAAATTTTAAAACAGAGTTTGCAGAAAATTTTGTTGCAATGGGTATTTTTTTTCTTCTCTTTATATATATATATATAGGGAATTATGTAAGAGGACTTTGTGTGGGTTTCTTGTCAAAGAGTACATTCCATTACTATTTTAAACTAATATTTCAACCAAAAAAGAATATTCTTCTATACTTATTTTTTCTATATAGACAACAAGGGATGGCCTCGGTGGTGTAATGGTTAGCGTGCTCGCCTCGAGTGCGGTAGGTCGTGGGTTCGACCCTCGGCCGGGTCACACCAAAGACTTGAAAATTGGTATTTGCTGCTTCTCCGCCAAGCACGCGGCATTAAGGAGTTAGAGCAAAGACTGGTCGACCCGGAGTCAGAATAATGTGTCCGGGTAAGGTGACATGTCTTCCTGCGAACTGTTACCTTGTGAGCTAGCACGTTAAAAATCCGGCTTAGCGTGTCGGTCTAGTACAAAGCGGGGTTAATATTCATTTATCATTATCATGTTCTCGTCCTGAATATGCATCTGACTTGCCACTGGACGTTAAACAACCATCCATCCATCCATCCTTTAAGTGTATATATTTGTTATATAAACATTCAGAAATGTTTCTAGTTATAAAAGAATGTTGAATCAGTCTTTACATAATCATATTTAATTGAAATTATAAAAGACCAAAACGTTACTATTTCATATTTCCTATAGTAATAATTGTTTGTTTAATACAGTAACACTACTGGTATGGGATAAGTTTGTCCGCAAGTGAGACTGATAAATCAGTGAGTAGATAAGGTTAACTATAAATAGAACAATCAGATAATCTGAACCTATGCTATGGAACAGAAAAGATAAAAGAGCCAGAATTAGCAAAGCCAGATATGTATTCTGCCGATTACAGCCCATGTGGAAGAGAATGTCAATCAGTCTAAAAACAAAGATCAGAATATACACCAGCAATGTGAAGTCAGTCCTTCGATATGGGGCAGAATGCTGGAGAATTATCCAATCAGACATGAAACTGATTTCCTCACTCCATAAGCCTTGTTTGAGGAAAATCTGTAAGATATTCTGGCCCAATACTATAACCAACAAAGACCTGTACCACAAAACCAATCAGTGTTGTTTTGAGACAGATATCAAGAAAAGGATATGGCGTTAGATTGGTCCTGTATTGAGGAAAGGAAATGAGGATATCACGAAGATTGCTTTGTGGTGGACACTTGATGGAAGACGAAAAGGAGGGAGTTCATAGAATGGTAGAAACTGAGATGAAAGACCTTGTGAAATCCTCGCAGGAGATTTAGAAGGCAAGATACTGGCAAATGTGGTTGAGTACTGGTTGAGGTCTATGTGCTGACTACCACAAAGAGGATGAGTGAATGAACTATGTTTTCGCCTGTCCTAAATCAGGAATCTGATGTACAGTAGTTGTCGTTTGTTTATGTAAATTATATGTGATTCTCGTTTCTCGTTTTTTTATATAGATTAGACCGTTGGTTTTCCCGTTTTAATGGTTTTACACTAGTAATTTTGGAGCCCTTTATAGCTTGTTGTTCGGTGTGAGCCAAGGCTCCGTGTTGATGACCATACATTGACCTATAATGGTTTACTTTTATAATTTGTTTTTTGGATGGAGAGTTGTCTCATTGGCACTCACACCACATCTTCCTTTATCTATAGTTAGGCAGTGTTGACAGTATTTTCTCTAAACAGTTTTCTAACAAAAAATTAAAGTGTCTGGAAAAACAAACACAGAAATCGTCATTCAAGAGCAATATTAAATTCTTATTATACTCTGACGCTTTCAACCATTTAACTTTATTGTAGAAATTGCATATTTTCGTATTTACTGAGTTGTCATCGCACAAAACAGATGGCTAAAAATCGTCATTCAAAAGCAATAGATCCTATACGGAGTTAACGGACGATTACACACCATGTTGATTCGTTTGTTAAACAATCACTGTTCATTCTAGTTACAGTAATGCTTGCAAAACTCACAATCAAGGGCAATAAATCCTCGGGGTTTCGACTGATGATTTAGGGTGTGACTTGTTTGTAAAAAAATGCCTCCTGGTATTTTTTTTTATTATTACAAGTATGGACACAGACGCAAATTGTCAGTGGGGTTAAAGGTCGTTACAAATGTATTGAAAAGAGGGACGAAAGACACCAAAGGGACAGTCAAACTCGTAAATCTAAAACAAACTGACAACGCCATGGCTAAAAATGAAAAAGACAAACAGAAAAACAATAGTACACATGACACAACATAGAAAACTAAAGAATAAACAACACGAACCCCACCAAAAACTAGGGGTGATCTCAGGTGCTCCGGAAGGGTAAGCAGATCCTGCTCCACATGCGGCACCCGTCGTGTTGCGTATGTGATTACAAATCCGGTAAATAGTCTAATTCGGTAGGTCAAATTCATGAAAGGGAAGGGGATTGTAGTTACGACGTTAGGAACATATCCGATATCATTTGTGAAACGGTTATTCCATAACGGTCAACCAACTCGTGATGGCGTCCGTAAAATTTACGAAGGGATGATTTCAACTTCACCATTTGGAACTCTTGGTTTAATAGCTTCCTTGTGAGCAGTAACCCTCTATCAAGAAAATCTTGATAGGAAATGCAAGCACGGGAATATCGTATCAATTGGGAGATATATACCCCGTATGCAGGTGCTGCTGGAATGTTGCTACTTAGAAATGGAAAGTTCACAATTGGAAAGCTGAAATCATCTCTTTTGTCGTAAAGTTTTGTCTTTTGTTTGAAAGCTAGACTGGAAATGTGTATTAACAAATTGAGTTGATGTGTACATGTCTTCATTCAAATGCATTGACTGATAAAAAAGGTGGCTTCAACTTCCACCCCTCTCTATGAATTAGTTGTTTGAGTGTTTGAATATGGAGTTTGTTAATAAATAAATAGCTGCACTCTAAGCGCATGATATGTCTAGATTCCTTTAAAGCTTGCTTAAAGGTTGAACCATTTTGTTTTGTACAATTATTAGTCTATTTGTTTTCTCATTTCATTTGTTTTTAAATGTCATTTTAAGGTCTTTTATAGCTGACTGTGCTGTATGAGCTTTTGTCATTGTTGAAGGCTATTTGGGGACCTGTAGTTGTTAATCGTGTTTTAAATTTTGGAATGTAGCTGAAGTCAACAGACATAGACAATTCACCCAAGTTTTATAAAATGATGTGGAAGTGTTTATGTGAATAATTAAGATGGGAAATAAGGAAAGTGTCAAAGTGACAACAACCCAACCATAGAGTAGACAACAGCTGAAGACCTCCAATGGGTTTTCAATGTAGCCAGAAACTCCTGCACTTATAGGTGTCCAAAAACTATAAAATCCCTTATTTTTTTTTAGCATATATAAAAATTCATAACACAGAAATGTATAATCTGAAATTTATTACAATCAAAAGGGACCTTAGGTCAATAGTGTAAACAATTCCCCAAAGTTTAATTAAAGGTGATGGATGCATTTTTGTGTTATTGTTCAAAATTGGAAAATTCTCTCTTTTTTTAAGGATAAAATCTCTCTTCATAACATGGAAATGAAAATTCTAAAATTTATAAAATCGATGTGGAGCTAATGTCAATAGATATAAACATTTCAACAAAGTTTCTTGAGAGTAGGGTGAAGTGTTTTCTAGTTATTGTCTGAAGTGTGGATGATGGACTGATAGACAACAGTATACTATAATATGTTGTGTGTGAGGCATTGGTATAATAAAATGGTTTTGAATGAATAATGATTAGAAACTGTTTAATGCAGTTATTGAGGGAACGACAGTGAAGAAATTGCTGAGATCAATGCGTTTGAATCCTAAGAATTCAATTTTTGTTGAAATGAAACAAAGTTCAATTTTTGGCCCTTTGGATCTTAATGTAGACCAATTTGAAAACGGGACAATCCTGTGCAATTGAATATTCCTGGCTATTGGCAATACTGTGCAATTGAAAATTTCTTGCTATTGCGCAATATTGTGCAATTAGATATTTCTTGCTATTGTGCAATACTGTGCAATTAAAAATTTCTTGATATTGCACAATACTGTGCAATTGGAGATTTCTTGCTAGTGTGCAATACTGTGCAATTGAACATTTTTTGCTATTGAACAATACTGTGCAATTGAAGATTTCTTGCTATTGCAGAATACTGCGCAATTGAAAATTTCTTGCTATTGCACAATACTTAGTATAATAATTTTTGACCCGATTTGGACCAACTTGAAAACTGGTCCCATAAATAAAAAATCTAAGTATATGTTAAGACTCACCATATCAAAGAACCCCAAGAATTAATTTTTTATTAAAATCAAGCTTATTTTAATTTTGGACCCTTTGGACTTTAATGTAGACCAATTAGAAAACAGGACCTAAAATTAAGAATTTGGACATGGTTAGATTTGGCATATCAAAGAAGCACAATACCGTAATTCATTTTTTGATGAAATCAAACAAAGTTTAATTTTGGCCCCTTATTCCTTGGGACCAAAACTCCAAAATTATTCCAAACCTTCCTTTTGTGGTCGTAAACCTTTATAGATTTCTATTAACTTATACTAAAGTTATTGTTCAAAAACCAAGAAAAATGCTTATTTGGGGGCTGTTTTTGGCCCCTAAATCCTACTGTTGGAATTAAAATTACCAAAATCTATCCCAACCCTCCTTACGTGGCCATAGACCTTCTGTTTACCAATACTTAAGTTACAGAGCAAAAACCAAGAACAATGCTAATTTGGCCCCTTATTCCTAAACTGTTGAGACCAAAATACCCCAAATCAATCCCAACCTTCCTTTCATGGTCATAAATCTTGTGTCTAAATTTCATATATTTCTATTTTACTTTTACTGAAGTTAGAGTGCGAAAACCGAATGTCTTTGGATGAAGACAATGATGCCAACGTGATACCAATGTACAACCAAAAAGTTTTCAATTTTTGCGGTTGTATAAAAATGATCTCAAATCAAATTTTTAATGGAGTTTGCAACAGTAATTATTCAACTACTCATTTTAATACATCATAAAGTATTAAAGTGTAAATGTCATACAGTCATGGTGATGATGCCTCCGCTAGCATATAACGTTATAAAGGTACATAAATCAAGAACTGTTAAAGTGAAGCTGCTAAAAATTGAACTTAAACCGAGTTTAGAGGTACCGGTAATAAGCATTGTATACACATTTCACTAAATTTAGTTGAGACAAACTTGAGAAATTTTTCCATTTGTGAAAGGGGATAACCCTAGAATGATAATCAAAGTGCTTGTAATCACTGAATGGCTATTAAAGACTGCTTAAATTTATCAGTTGGTAGTTATTATCAGTTTTTACTTTCAACAGTTTCTATCTCATATAATAACTACAAATTGGTTTGTCATTTAAAAGAAAAAGTTCCTTTGATGAGTCGACTGACGACTTTACGAATATATTGACGTTTTTTTTGGAGGTTTTTTTTTTTTGCATGTTCTTAGCTTGTTGTCTTTTACGGTTACCAAGACAAAGGCCAAAATTTAAATTGGAAAAAAAGCTTTTAATGCCAATAACCAAGGATTTGTATAGTTAACTATACAAATCCTTGCAATAGCTGTCAATTGTTTTTACTTCTCACAAAATAACAACCAAAAGAGGTGTCTAATGTTGATTTTATGCTGCTTAACGTAAACTATTTGAAATTCCAAAACTTAAATAAACAAAATTAATAGCTTGTATACCAAAAAGGACAAACAGTAAAACCAAGGTTGAAAGGCATCAGAGCTTTGCACGAGGAAGATACATTCCTTAGTTTTGTAATTATTTCAAAAATTTTGAAAAAGCAAATTTTTAGATGACACAATATCCATTCCTGAAGGTATTAGCTACATCACAGGTAATACCAGCGGGACTAATAAGCCACCAGAAGAGGTGTCGACTTGGTGGTAATAAATGAATAGTTCTTCAGTGCTTCTCTTCTCCAAGCCAAAATATTTGAAAAACTTATTAAATTAAATAGTTATCTAGTGTACCAGGATTATAATTTAATACGCCAGACGCGCGTTTCGTCTACATAAGACACATCAGTGACGCTCAGATCAAAATAGTTATAAAGCCAAACAAGTACAAAGCTGAAGATATAAAAAAAGAAGATATGGTATGATTGCCAATGAGATAGCTATCCACAAAAGACCAAAATGACACAAACATTAACAATTATAGGTCACCATACGGTCTTCGGCTTTCAACAATGAGCAAATCCCATACTGCATATAGTCGGGCGCACTACGTTTGCGCGCATTTAGTGATTAAAATATTCTACGTTTGTGCGCAGCTTTTGATTACATTTGTGCGCATTTATTTTACAGGTCATCTCAGGTAAAAATATAAATGAAAATTATATTAAGTTATAAATAACTATTTTTTTGTTGTATTTTCATATTAATCAACTATTAATTAGGTCTTTCCACTTTTCCGTGGAAAGACCTATTGAATTTGTTCTGATTATTAGGTCTTTCCACTTTTCCGTGGAAAGACCTATTGAATTTGTTCTGATTATTATTATTTTTTTTTTTTTTTTTCTTCCGCCTAAATTTTTTTCTTGCGTAGTATTGATGTTTCAAAAGATGTCGCTTAGATATTTGGAATATGATGTCGTATAGTTTATACGCTTTAAAAATTTACAACTACGTAACAAAATACTTTACGTTGTAAGAGTTATCTCCCCAAACACTGTTATTCTTGTGGCCACTACTCCTTCGCAACCGTAAAAGATTACGACAAATTTATTTTACCAAATTGCTCGTTACGTCTTCAGGATTGGAATATTCATTTGGACCCAAGCTATCCGGAGACTCCATATGAGAGTTATTTCCCCTTATGCATTTGATATAAGTGATATGCGTTTCTTACTGGTAAACCATCAGTGATATAGGCCTAGGGTCTTTAGATTTGAGGTCCTTGGTCCAAAAAAATGAAAATAAGGTCAAGGTCAAAGGTCAAGGTCATATTCTAAATTTTGATTTTGGCTTATTTTCTCTTATTTTTAACAACCGTGAAAGATATCGACACATTTCTTTTACTAAATTGTGAGTTGCGACATGATGTAACTTAAAAATTTTGGTTGGAAGGGTGCTTAAACAATAAATGAGAGTTTTCGCCCATCTTATATTTAAAATCATGCCTATAGTGATATAACTCATTAACCATACATATTACAGACCTAGGGTCTTTTTGTTTGAGGTCCTTGGTTGGTGACCTTGAAATTGAGGTCAAGGTCAAAGGTTAATAGGACGTTCTAGATTTTGACCTTTGCTTTAAATTCATATTTATACATTATAAAGTTATAGGAACTGACATTTTAGATTGATTTTTAATATTTTGATAATAAAATAGATCTTTACTTGTGGAAAGACCTTCAATTGTTCTTTGAACAATTGGTTTTTAATTATTATTTTTTTTTTTTTTTTTCTTCCGCCTAAATTTTTTTCTTGCGTAGTATTGATGTTTCAAAAGATGTCGCTTAGATATTTGGAATATGATGTCGTATAGTTTATACGCTTTAAAAATTCACAACTGCGTAACAAAATACTTTACGTTGTAAGAGTTATCTCCCCAAACACTGTTATTCTTGTGGCCACTACTTCTTCGCAACCGTAAAAGATTAGGACAAATTTATTTTACCAAATTGCTCGTTACGTCTTCAGGATTAGAATATTCATTTGGACCGAAGCTATCCGGAGACTCCATATGAGAGTTATTTCCCCTTATGCATTTGATATAAGTGATATGCGTTTCTTACTGGTAAACCATCAGTGATATAGGCCTAGGGTCTTTAGATTTGAGGTCCTTGGTCCAAAAAAATAAAAATTAGGTCAAGGTCAAAGGTCAAGGTCATATTCTAAATTTTGATTTTGGCTTATTTTCATTTATTTTCAAATACCTTATGACATATCGACAAATAATTTTTCATAAATTGTTAGTTGCGACATGTCCTTACTTGTATATTTTGGTTGAAAGGGTGCGCAGACAATAAATGGGAGTTGTTGCCCATCTTACATTTAGAATTACGCGTAAAGTGATATTACTAATAAACCAAACATATTTAAGACCTAGGGTCTTTTGATTTAAGGTCCTTGGTTTGTGAACTTGAAATTGAGGTCAAGGTCATAGGTTAATATGACGTTCTAGATTTTGACCTTTGCTTTAAATTCATATAAATACATCATAAAACCATAGACACTAACATTTTAAACTGATTTTTCATATTCCAATATCAAAATGGATCTTTACTAGTGGAAAGACCTACAATTGTTCTCTGAACAATTGGTTTTTAATTTTAAAAATAGTTTGTTTATCGGTCAAATTATCACGGTGGGTATGGTTGTCCTGCGAGAGAACGTACTGTGCTGGTGATTCGGTCCTGACGGGTGCTGGTGATCAATGAAAAAATGTAAACAAAGACGAAAATGATGATTTTTGAGGTTTTCACTCATAAAAAATGGAAGAAAACAGTTGAGATTTTTCAATTTTGTTTCTTATGGGTTCATATAAAAACCATTGAAAAGTTGACGCTCTAAACTGTTTCAGTAAGCGTAACACAAAAATGCTCATTTTCAGAAAATCTCGAACTGAAAAAATAAAACAAAAATGCTCATAGAGTCCGCTTTCTATACCGCAATCCACACGACAAAAGTATTTAGTTAAAAAACATTGCAATTTATTAAAATTTAGCATTTTCTCAATTTACCGTATGTCCTGATACTGTGCTGGTGGGTCTTGTCATTGTGCTGGTGGGTCCTGATACGGTGCTGGTGATTTTGGATAAGAGGTTGGTCATATTTGAAACAAATGTTACAAAATCAATAAAATTGGGCAGATAAGTGTTGTCAATAGGATCTATGACTCCTATTTTAGCTCTTGTGCATCCATTTGGCTGTTTAATATGTGTTTTCAAATGATCGTAACTTGTATAACATAATTACATAAAAGGGCAACATCTTTCGTCCAATATCAGAGAACAATATATAGTATCTAAAATAAGAATAGTTTTATTAAGATATTAAATGCCCCTTACATTGATGCTTCAACAATGATCAAATCCCATGCCGCATAGACATGTTTGTCAGCGCTCCGCATACCCCGTCCCACTTCCACCTAACCAATTCTCCTCATTTCCTCCTTCATTGCCGGTTACAGTGGTGTACCAACACAAAAATGTATCACATTAAATAATAACACAAAGACACACATTGTTGAACGACGAATGCTCGCAGGTACTGAAAACTAGTTCAAAGCCGTATTTTCAACTAATAGATAAACCATGTTCCCATATACAAAAATCTCAATCGTGTCGATTAAAAAAGTATCAAAACTTAAGTTCACATTTTAATGTTTGATGAACCAGAATTTTAAAAGTGTGCAGTGAATCTTGTGCTCACAACAGTTATTGTCATAATTATGTTTACATTGTCATAAGACTTATAAAGGAATTAAGAAGGTACCAAGAAATGTTTTACAGTTCAATTTAATGATCATGAATGGAAAGTGAATGGTCACTGTGAGGGTCAAAATCTTAAATTGCTTATAAATGTTGCTGGACCCAGTTTCGTTATCTGATCTGAATGTTCTGAAATGTGCATGGTAGATAGACATTTTGATTTTTTTTACTCGGAAAGTTTTGCCCTAATTGCTTGAACTTTTTGTATTAAAGCCGATTTCAAAGGGAATATCTTTGGTTATATTGCTTGATAAACAGAAAAGTCTTTGTTAGGTATTGTAAACTACCCTACTTTAAGAGTATACACTAGTCCGACAAATGACACATCTTTCTGTCTGTACGACCAGGCTACTTCGAAAGGAGGGTACGGTTTAGCTAACAAGCAAGCTAACCAAAGATATTATGTTTGCCTACATACTTAATGGAATCGGCTGTAACTAAAAACTCGAATACATTTTAACGGACAGTGGTCATGTTTGTTGATGAATATTGTTTTTCCTAGATTTACTCTTAAAAAATCATTTGGTAACATTTGGTCAAGTAATTTCAGACAAGATCTTTTTGTAATTGCGGACGCCAAGACAATACATGAACCTCACACGACCCCTCGACAAAGGTGAGCTTATATATGATCTGATAACGTTTCAGGTTGATAACCATATGAATTTAAGCTAGTTTGTGTGTGTGTGTGTTGATTTGTATTGTTTTAAACTGTTATGACCTTTTAAAGTTAAATGTAGGTGTTAAATCTGAGAATTTCTTTTTTAAACTTATATACTTGTTTTAAACTCAATTGGTAGTATGAAGCTATTGACTGATTGATTGTTGGTTGCTTAACGTCCAGTGGCAAATATTTCATGCATATTCAGGACAAGAACAAGTTCACAATAAATACAATAGGTAGGTCTTTTCATACAAGAGGCCAATGGTCGTGGAATTTTGGACTTCCACTGGAAAATGAGGATGTTTTCAGTCAGTTTAATTGAAGTCTGGAGCTGGCATGTCATTTAACTGCTAGTAGTCTGTTGTTATTCATGTATTATTGTCATTTTGTTTATTTTCTTTGGTTACATCTTCTGACATCAGACTCGGACTTCTCTTGAACTGAATTTTAATGTGCGTATTGTTATGCGTTTACTTTTCTACATTGGTTAGAGGTATGGGGTAGGGTTGAGATCTCACAAACATGTTTAACCCCGCCGCATTTTTGCGCCTGTCCCAAGTCAGGAGCCTCTGGCCTTTATTAGTCTTGTATTATTTTAATTTTAGTTTCTCGTGTACAATTTGGAAATTAGTATGGCGTTCATTATCACTGGACTAGTATATATTTGTTTAGGGACCAGCTGAAGGACGCCTCCGGGTGCGGGAATTTCTCGCTACATTGAAGACCTGTTGGTGACCTTCTGCTGTTGTTTTTTATTTGGTCGGGTTGTTGTCTCTTTGACACATTCCCTATTTCCATTCTCAATTTTATGTATTGGATAGGAACAGAAAGTTTGCCTTGCAGCAGGCCACCTACGGACCCCTCAAAGAGTTTTATTTTAGTTTAAACATATTTATTTATAGTGGATTGGGAAACAAGTTTTGCAACTTATATTCATCCCTTTCCACTATGCGAGTGCGAGTACTGCCTTGTAGCGGCATTAGCCTACTCTTTTTTCGAAATCTACAAGGGTGTCTTTAACGTGCAAGAGATATGGTCCTCTCTCTTAACACAGGTCAGCCATTTATCGTCCACTTCCGACGGACTATCATCGTTTCTTTAAGACCATACTCGCAAATGGTGTCAAGGGAGAGCCGAAAATCGAGTTCCTGAAATTTTCATCCCGCACGGGAATCGAACCAGGAACCTTTGTGTTAGTAGTCCGATGCACTACCACTACACCACGGCTCTCTCAAAGAGTTGGTGCAAGGGTTCTTAACGTGCAAAGAGTGTGGCACTCTCTTTACACGAGACATCGGATTTAACGTCCCCATTCTGACCGGACGCGACTGCGAACTTGATAGATCCCGCACAGCCAAACGGACGCCCAACTTCGGCAAGAGTTTTACTGCCGGTCGGGAGAAGACTAAGTGACTATATTTCTATTTCCCAGTAACCCATGGGGAATTTTGAAATGCACAATTAACAAAGCAAACGTTAGTTTCAAATACTTTTAAATAGACTTTTAAGGATAATGTACCCTTGCGTTGATCCCATGCTGAACATAACAAAAATCTCTGTACAAAGGTCTGTGAATTTTCTTCAAAAATAGTGATTTTATTTTCACCAAATTCTCTTTTTCTACTAGTTACACTAGTAATTTTTGGGGCCCTTTATAGCTTGTTGTTCGGTGTGAGCCAAGGCTCCGTGTTGAAGGCCGTACTTTAACCTATAATGGTTTACTTTTTAAATTGTTATTTGGATGGAGAGTTGTCTCATTGGCACTCACACCACATCTTCCTATATCTATATAAATAATAATGCTTTGCAAGAAGTTTCCCCTTGACATATATACAAAATTATGTCTCTATTATTCATTGTCTGCAGCTGTTTTGATACTTTTTCAGTTTGCACATTTCGTAATTGACAGAAGGGGTCATAAACCATACCCGAAAAGATAAAATATTGATCTAAGTACTTTATTTGCATCTCTGAACCCCCACCCCGGTTTGTTTTAAGGAGGGTGTCTAAAAATGGTCGATTACAGACAGCCGAGTACGCATTTTACTTTCCAGGCGTGTTTACGTTGATTGTTACTGTCCTGAATACTGCCCTTTCATAAAATAGTGATTTTTTTAGTGTTCTATCGAACTTTTGAAGAAAAAAAACTGACAATCATTCAGACAAAAAAGTTATGTTGAAAAAATCTTACAGATACAGCAAGTGATTCTTAACAGCTATAAGATACATTTTTCTTTTAAAATACAAACTTTTCCATCTTATGGGAAACTATTCCAAGCTTAAAACTTTCACTGTAACCTCGCTCTTACTTATCCCCATCCCCAAAATAAAACCCAAAAAACAAACCCGCAATACTATTTTCATTCTTATAGTCAGCACTCAATTGTTCACAAAAAATGTGTTTTAAGCTGCTAAAGACATTATGATTCAAATGATCAGAAAGTCCTTTGTTCTATATTTTTGCTCTCCATTTTTATGCAAAACCTTTTACATTTTTATTTAATGGGTTATTGTTGAAGGTATTACGATGACGTATGGTTATTAACACATACTTCCTTTGGTGTCTTATGGAAATTTGTTCATTGACAACAAACATACCACATCATCTACTTTATATAAGTATTGTATAAATTACAACGTATTTTGGTGATCTTGCAAAATGATCGTAATCCCGAAAATCGTAAACACATTTTCTTATCTTAAAAGGGGGCAAGAAGGGTTCAATTAACAGGCCAATAAATAAGATTAGAGTTAATTTAAAAAAAAAAAAAAAGATAGGGGTATTTTTTCTTGCATAATAACAGTACACGGATTCACAACAATGTCAATTTCAAGAAACCAGGCAACAGTTAATTAGTAAATAACAGTACATCATCAATGATCTTGAATATATGCCACTTTTAACTAAAACATAAAGGCACAGAACCAGGACATAGGAGCACAGAACCAGGACCGTTTTTCTTATCACCAGCACCGCGTCAGGACAATTCCGTTTAACGAATTTGCACGACTTTTGCAATATAATATTGTTGTAATATACTTTGCATGGTACTTATGACGCATCAGAGAAAAATTAAGCAACAAAACAGTCGTTTTATTGCCGTTCTGATACAATGTAAACAAACCCACCAGCACAGAATCAGGACCCACCAGCACCCGTCAGGACCAAATCACCAGCACAGTACGTTCTATCGCAGGACAACCATACCCACCGTGATTATATACTGTTTATATTGAATTCTAAAAGCAAGTATAAACTCCGTTATAGCGTAAGGTGAAGTTACAATATATGAATGGGCTATGTCACGGATTTTCTTAAAACTTTGCACACCTTTGACTTATTGAATTGTGTCTGAAAATCGAAAAAAAAATCTGCGGTTTTATCTCTTTTTCCCCTGCCTTATGAGACTTATACTAAAGGAAGGAGTATTGATACTTGTAAATAATAGATAAAATTAATAGATAAAAAAGCATTATTACCTGTTTTTCCCTAAAAATTAATTGATTGAATACTTTCAAAATATGTGCCTTATGATAACATTAAGAATGGAAATGGAGAATGTGTCAAAGAGACACCTTACTTAGACGAACGGAAGGGGTACTGATACTTATAAATAATTGAACAAATTAATAGATAAATAAGCAGTAAAACCTGTATTTTACTTGAGTTTACCTGCCAAAAAAATGCGCGCAAATGTAATGCAAAGCTGCGCGCAAACGTAATGATTTTTTTGCGCGCAAATGTAATGGTAATGCGCGCAAACGTAATGCACCGATAAAGTCAGCTTTAATAAAATGCCCCGATAAGACAATGTAAAACAATTCAAGCGAGAAAACTAACGGCCTTATGTATGTAAAAAAATGAACGAAAAACAAATATGTAACACATAAAAAAAAACGACAACCACTGAATTACAGACTCCTGACTTGGGACAGGCACTGTGATGCACATACATAAATAATGTGGTGGGTTTAAACATGTAAGCGGGATCCCAACCCTCCCCCTAACCTGGGACAGTGGTATAACAGTACAACATAAGAATCAACTATAAAAATCAGTTGAAAAAGGCTTAACTCATCAGGTAGAAAAAAAAATATAGGTGGACGTGGCCGGGTACTTATACATCCCGACACAAAAAGACACAATGAACAGATCTATAAGTACTCGCAGTTATCTGACAGCTAGTTCAAAACAATTAACAACTAATAAAAAATCATGCCTCTAAGACTAAGCAATCAATCCGTACACATCCAACATACAATGGTTTTAGTGTAAAGACGCCATAAACAGCCAGAGAAAAACATGACCTTGTGCAATGCCAAATTACAGGTATCGACAAATTGTAGATCCATGACAATTTATATGTATATAACATACTAGTAATATTTAGTTAGCTTTTAACCTACTTATAACAAAGTCAATATGTATACCAATACAAACAAGAAGAGCATGAAGAGCATTGAGAACCCGAAATTCCAAAGATTTTGCCAAATATGGCTAAGGTAATCTATTCCTGACATAAGAAAAATCCTTAGTTTTTCAACAACAAAAAGTTTTGTAACAGGAAATTTTAAAAATGACTATATAATTGATATTCATGTCAACACCGAAGTTCTGACACTTGAAATGAAAATAATCAAAGCCTAACAAAGGAATCAGAACTTTGAACTAGGGAACTATATTCCTTGATTTTCGACAATTTCTAGCTGTTAAACCCATCAATCTATAAAGATGTTGTTTTTATCTGAGACTACATAGCCACCTCGTGTGTTTAAGTGGTCACAGTTATGAAATATCTTGTTAATGTGGTATGCTATTATTCTGGATGTAATGTCAAAACATGTTTTCGTGCATGTAAAGAAGAAAAAGATTACTGAGTGTATTTGAAAAGATAGTATACATACAGTTTCGTGCATGAGTATTGACTAGGCATATCATGGCATACAGCCAGATATTCACAAGAGTTGTCTTTCTTCACATACATATTTTCATATTAAATTATAATAGATATAGGAAGATGTGGTGTGAGTGCCAATGAGACAACTCTCCATCCAAATAACAATTTAAAAAGTAAACCATTATAGGTTAAAGTACGTCTTTAAGTATAAACCCACTATGAAAAGGCTCTATAAATTTGAACAAGGCTATCAAAATCGCTGATTTTAGTCAGGAAACAGATGTAGAGAAAACACAATCACAAATTTAATTCAATTGGTGAATCAGAAAGAATCAGCATTTGCTGTTTTCTTTTTTCAAAGTAAAGCTTTATAAATTCCACAATAAAAATCTCAAAAGCCTGTGTCGCTCACCTTGGTCTATGTGCATACATGTATTATACAAAGGACACAGGTGGATTCATGACAAAATTGTGTTTAGATGATAGTGATGTGTTTGTAGATCTTTCTTTACTGAACATTCTTGTTCCATAAACTTTTCTCTATCTATCATAAACTTGGCTCTTTAGTTACACAGAGGAACTTAATAGGTCAACTGACCATTTTGTTCATGTTGACTTTTTTGTAGATCTTACTTCGCTGAACATTATTGCTGTTTAAAGTTATCTCTATCTATAATAATATTCATGATAATAACCAAAAAGGCTCACCTTGGTCTATGTGCATACATGTATTAAACAAAGGACACAGACAATTGTGTTTTGATGATGGTGGTGTGTTTGTAGATCTTACTTTACTGAACATTCTTGCTACTAACAATTGTCTCTATCTATAATAAATTTGGCTCAGTAGTTTCTAAGGAGAAGATTTTTGTAAAAGAATAAAAATAATTACAAAAACTTGTTAAAAAAGGGACTATAATAGCAATAACTCCTTAAGGGGTCAACTGATCATGTTGACTTGTTTGTAGATCTTACTTTGCTAAACATTATTGCTGTTTACAGTTTATCTCTATCTATAATAATATTCAAGATAATAACCAAAAACGGCAAAATTTCCTTACAATAAACAATTCATGGGCAGCAACCCAACAACGGGTTGTCCGATTTATCTAAAACAATGAGGGCAGATAGATCTTGACCTGTTGAACAATTTTCTCTGAATGCTTTGGTTTTAGAGTTATAAGCCAAAATCTACATTTTACCTTTATGTTCTATTTTAGCCATGGTGGCCATCTTGGTTGGTTGGCCGGGTCATTGGACACATTTGTTATACTAAACACCCCAATGATGATTGTGGCTGAGTTTGGTTATATTTGGCCCAGTAGTTTCAGAGAAGAATTTTGTAAAAAGTTAACAACGAAGACGACGGATGATGGACGCCAAGTGATGAGAAAAGCTCACTTGTCCCTGTGGGCCAGGTGGGCTAAAAATGTGTTGTCTTCATTTATCAATCTCCAATACTATTGAGAGTGAAGTTTATACAATCCATATTTTTACTTTGCAGAAAGAAAACAGCAAAATTGTACTAAACTATAATGCTCATCTACCTTATGTTTATTTCAATAATTAGTTATCTCTTTTATAATTTATACCTTGTACGATGACTGGTATGCATTTTATATAAATAAAGAATTGGATTTGAATAATCAATTTGACTTTGACTTTAAATTTGAATTTTTTGCCACCAATATGAGTGTATATTACGATTAAGCAGATTAGATGTCAGTGATTTGCTTGTATGTGGAAAAAAATATTTACTACACTGGTTGTCGAGCTTTCGTTACGCCACGAGTTATCGTTCCTGACGTTATCGAATAACGTTCACATATTCAACCCAATGCATCAGGTTTTGCAATCACAAAGTGATACAATTATAACAAAAAATAATGGGTTTTAAGGTGACATTTTTATAGTAACTTTTTCTGGATACTTGATGGAGTAAAGGAAAATAGTTCCGGAACGGAATCGATTATTTACTGTACGGAGTTTGACGAATGTCCTGACAACCTGACAATGTTCTGACAGAAATGAAAATGCTAAATACTTTTTTTATTATTATTATTGGAAGGATTAACTTGAAATTTGGAACCAAGCAAGATGAGAACTTATATTTAATAAATAAAAGGAAAAAATGAAAAACATATTTATAAGAGTTAGAAAACTTGCCCTGACCAAATTGACTTTGAAACTTCTTATATGATCTTATATCCTGACAGCAATGAACCAGCGATTTTGTTTTATTATTAACAGGATAGACAAACTCAATACCATGGCAGATTAAAACATTTAAGACTATAACTTTTTTTTCTTTGAAGGATCGACTTCAAATTTGATGTCAAGGAAGATTCTGACATAAAATATAGAGATATAAGAATCGGATCATTTAAAAAGTGTTAATTAAAGAGTTAGAAAACTTGACCTTACCAACTTCTACTCTGCCCAGACTTATGGCCTGACCGATGAAGAAAATGTTAATAACTTTTTTTGTTATTGCTCATTGTTAATCTTTAAAAATGAATTACTTTACTTTTAAATATTCTGTTTCTTTAAAATTTAAGCATCTGAACGATTTAATTACATATAATAGACTGAGTTTTATCACAAGTCTTTATTGTTGGTATATGTTTGCAATAAATACTTTTTAATGATGAACGCCGTATTCCCATGAAATTTTGTTTTGAAAGTAGAAATCTAATCTATAGAAACTTAGGATGATGTGTAAAAAACACGGGGAATTGTTGGTACATCTTTAATTCGTGTGAAAATGGTCGTCAAAAACACCAATCGGGCAAAATGGAAAAAGGAAATTTATCTGGATGAGAATACGGATAGAATTAGGCGATAATGCACAATACAAGCAGACTTTGCAACTCATACACAATAGTTTGTTTGTATGGAATTTTAAGAAAGTGGTTTACTCGGTTATTTTGCCGAATATCTTTCTCTATGTTCCAGTATAAAAAGTCTTTGAAATTCATTGTTCTGCACAGAGTAAATCCGATATAGTTTCGGAAATATTTTGAAAATAAAGTGCTAGATTTGTAATCATATAGACAAAGTCTACACGGGATAGACAGAAACATCGGAATGAAGCCTGAAAAAGTTGACGTAGGCTGAGAAATACATGGGAACTTGATTCGGCAACAATAAAATGAAAAAGCAGGTCCCGTTACAGTCTGACTAAAGCCATCCCCAAGTTGCCACTTGCGCATATAAACGCAAGTTGATAGTCGGGACTGGCTATAGTCAGACTGGACAAACTTTTGTTCAGCGAAAGACAATCTATTTTTTTGGCGACAAGTAGAAAACTTTTCTCAGGGTCAAAAACAAATTATTTTTTTCTCCAAAAACTGGAAACAAACTTTGTTTTCCAAAAAAATCCATAAATATATGATATAAAAAAAATTCATATACATGTATGTAATATTGTAATACTATAGTATAAAATGTATTAGCATGAGCTTTAGAAACAAGATGGAAGGCGAGACTCGCCGAGCTTTCCACTTATTTCGTAGCAAGTACAAAAACCTTTTATAATTCTGACAATGTCTATTGCGCATAAAAGTTTTATATTTTCTTTATATCCTACAATTAACTCCCTAAGGCCTAGGGTGAATAGGGATAAAAAAAAATATGGTCACTTGGTCTTCTTCCGACCGGCAGTAAAATGCTTCCAAAGTGAGGCGTCCATTTGGCTGTGCGGGATGTATTATTTATTGTTAACTGCGTCTTGAACATGCATAAAATATTTGCCACTGGACGTAAAAATACCAGCAATCAATCCTACAATTCAAAATCGCCACTTGAAACTAATATAGAGCACACAACATCATATTGTTTCATCCGTGTAAATTCGACCGTCATTCCCACACTTGATAGTCTTTTTGCTTTAGGTTTAATTTTTGTACCTGTTTTTTAAAGGTGCGCATATCGTCTGTATTTTCTTATTTTTTTTGTTCATGACAGGTTGCTTGCATAGGCATTTTGATAAATTATAAAGGCCCGCAGAGTACAGACTCCGGGTAACATCTCCTACATGTGGAATTTCAAGCTTGAGTTGTTATGTTTCGCAGTTTGTTTTACTAATAAAGAATGCATATATGATCTCAAGATTTGTTTTATAAAATAATTTTCCACAAATGACAGACTGTTGCACAAATAGTGAAATTTTGCATACAGTTTGCAATGTTTGTCCAACATGCTGAGCAAGCAACTCACACGTTTACACCACGCAAAGTACACTATACTAACGTACAAATGTACGTAGCAAGTCAAGAATATAAGTTTTGAATTTTTCTTTGAGTTTTGTTATTTTATTTATCATGCATGAACTATTTGCCACTGAACGTTAACAACAATCAAAAACAGAGCAATTATATCACTGTTAACTGAATCAAATTTTTAAAGTGCTATTTTTCTGCATGGATGTAGCAATGACACCACCATTGTCATAAAGGATGGAGTTAAAAACTCAGTAATTCAAATGAATCACACGTAAAATATTTCATATTATTTTAACTCGAATTTTACAAAAATATGTAGTATGCTCGTTAGGTGTAAAAATCAGAACGAGATTAATGTTAAATGCATGCATGTTAGTGAAATTTCTATGTGCAGGACGAAATAAATTATATCGGTATAATCTCCTATCACTAGGAAATTAACGGAAACCTGACAGGGGAAACGAAAATAAAATAAACACCCTTCAGATCCCGACACATTTTGTTTTTTCCCATTTCTCATATGTCTGAGGAGAATAACGTTACATTCCGTATTCAATAACGTCACACGTTTTCGGTCAAATTCTAAGGGTATCAATTAATTTTGAAGCCATTTATCTCAAAAACAAGGATGGTGACATATGATTTTCTATACATGTATGAATTCAGTTTGTAATTATGAATATTATGTTAGTTTTTTGTTGTTCTCCGTATATAAGAACATAGCCATCCATTGGAAAATCTAAAAAGGTTAGCCGAAAAACAGGCATTTCCCCAATATACCTAAGTAAATTTGTCGCCCAAATCGACGTTTTCCAACGAAAATACCAAGAAAACAAAAATGGTGACCCCCATTTTTTATTACATATTTCGATGTAACTCGGTGCAAAGAACGCGTATGCCAAAAAGTTTTGAAATCGGGAGATATGCCATTCGGTATCGTGTTACCTTAAGTCGAAAAAGCGAGACTAAGCGATCCTACATTCTGTCGGTGTCGTCGGCGGCGGCGGCGGCGTCCACAAATATTCACTCTGTGGTTAAAGTTTTTGAAAATTTAATAACTTTCTTAAACTATACTGGATGTCTACCAAACTTGGACAGAAGCTTGTTTATGATCATACGATAGAATCCAGAAGTAAATTTTGTAAAACTAAAATTCATTTTTTTCTGTATTTCATTTATAAATGGACTTAGTTTTTTTCTGCGGGGAAACACTACATTCACTCTGTGGTTAAAGTTTTTAAAATTTTAATCACTTTCTTTAACTATCCTGGGTTTGTACCAAACTTTAATAGAAGCTTGCTTATGATCATAAGATAGTATCCAGAAGTAAGTTTTGTAAAAAAAATAGATCCAGTTTTTCCGTATTATACTGTAAATGGACTTAGGTTTTCTGCCAGAATGCAACACATTCACTCTGTGGTTAACTTGGAGAGAAGCTTTTTTATGATCAAAAGCTAGTATCTAGAAAGGGAATTTTGTTAATATTTGGTACCTGTGTATCTGTATTTTACTTATAAATGGACTTAGTTTTTCTTCCAGTTAACATTACATACAGTCTACAGTTAAAGTTTTTAAAACATTTATTCGATTCATGAATTATCCTGAAATTTTTACCAAACTTGGACAGAAGCTTCTTACAATCAAAAGATAGTATCAAGAGGAATATTTTTATTGATTTTTTTCCTTATTTTTGTTGAGCCTGGGAGTTACAGCAAAAGTAGGCGAGACACTGAGTTCCGCGGAACCCTTACAATTTTTTTTATAGAGAAGTTCTTTTCCTGAACAAATTCAGCATGTTCTTTCTTCTGTGTACCTTCTTAGTCCAATAAACCAAGATTAAGAGAGAGGATTGAGATTTCGGAAATGTATTTGTTGGTACCCGAATTGGATTTAATTCAAAGAATTTGAAATATATTTGTTTTTTTCTTCAGCATTTATTATTGATTCTAGAATAAGACTGATAGGCTTCCTTTCAGATCATTGTGTTGTGGTTGGATGACCCATCTTCTTGTGAACTTTTACTCTAGTACAAGCCAGTTACATATGCCATGGGAAGTCGAGCATCAATGCATCATTTGAATATCTTGATGTCTAATTCACCTTTTATTTATAAGGCAGAGTATATAGAGCATATTTTAAAAAATTATTTCTAATTCTTTTGGATAGCACTGCATCATTATGTTCCTGAACTACTCAACATAAATGTGGAGGATTATTGCTCGGTGAACTAGTTTATCCTACCATGCTATTGGCAGGAGATTTGTGTGCACCTTTAACTGGTTTAATACTTTTGATCTGTACCAATTCAGGTTATCTGAACCTTTTACTGTTTATGTTTTAAGTCTATTTTTTAGAAGGAGTTGGGCTTTAATGTGTCTCTGTACTGTTTGTTATTTTTGGTTATTCCTGTTATTTTTCGTTACATCATTATGTGTCTGTCAGATAAGTAACTTTCTAGTGTTTTATTGTATTTTTCTTTTTAGTGTTTTTTTTTCATGAAAGCTTTACAAGTCTCTAGTTAATTCAAATTACAACGGTGCTTGTGCTACACATAATTTGTCATACATTTTGTTGTAGGATTTTTGTTGAAAGACCCTTTGATCATGGCCATTTGGTATAGCTTAAGCTGATTTGAAAAATAATCAAATCAATGAAGGGTTCCTTTACGAAAGACATCAGATATGAATTTCAAATAATGTAATCAAATTAGAAAAGACATATTTCAAATATTTTTTTTATTTCAACATTCATTATCACAATATAGAAAAGGTTTTAGTATAATAAATAGAAATGTTCATAGTCAAGTTGGTTTCATATATAACTTCAGGTCAACATTTCACACAAAAATAATATTATCTTTTACATGGAACCTATTTGCTGGTTGATTCTTTTTTCTCTCTTTTTTTAGAGTTAGCTACTTTTTCTTTTTTTTTTCTATTTTCCAAATGTGCCACTAACATTGAAAAATACCTTTACCAAATTTACTGTAAATTTCAACATTTAAAATTTTGTATTCAAATGTAAGAGCATGAAAATTAAAATTAAAATTACTCAATGTTTATTGCAATGTATATCATGAAATTGTGTTCTATTTTTAGTCATAAAATGCAAAATTTGTTTCAGATAGAATGCTTGGCACATTTGTTTTTTTCTTCTTTTTTTTCTTCGAAAAAATAACGTTCTACTCTAGTAACAAACAACAACCATGTACAAATTTACATGTAAATATTTAACAATAAATAATTAACCAATTGCCATAAGATTCCATGTTTTTGATTGTTCAAAGGCATGTGAAGCCGTCTTGGCCTGATTTTTACACAAAATGACATCGTTTTAATATGAAGAATTCCCAAAGGGATAGATAATATTGAACAGCAATTTGCTGTAGATATAGGCAAGATTTGATCTTGCAGCAAAGCCCTAAGCACAAGTATATTTGTTTGAGGGCAAATCTGTACTCTTCCATATGGCCATATGAAAAAATCTGAAGCTGCAATGCCAAAAAGGTATTAAAGCAAAAAGCCAAATTCTTTCAAATGTATAGAAGCCACTATACAAGGCCACATTGAAAAAACACACAGAAGCTCCGGATCTTATTTAGTTTTACTTCCTGAATTTGTTCAAGAAGTTTTTTAATTAATACATATTTATGTAAGTAAAGGATCTCTAATATACATTTATTATAATATATTTTCTTATCCTTTTAGCACTGTTTTTAATTTATGTTGCTCTAATTTCAATAACTTAACTAGGGTTTCAGCACATCTGAAAAATTGTTTGAAAACTGATGAAAGCTTTGAATACATGAAGATTTAAAACTCTTTCAACCTATAAACATGATTAAATTGTAATTTAATGTTTAAAAAGCAATAATTACAAGCAAAACCTGATTTGTAATGATAATTCTCTCTTTCATTTTTCTTTTACTAAGCAGTTTTGCGCCTCTTTTCAACATACTTCCCATTTCACTTTTTTTGTCATCATTCAGATCTAAAATCATGAATATTCAAAGCTTTTATCATTTTCCACCTTCAATTTTAAGATGGCTTCAACCCCAAATACAGATCTACGATTCCTTAACATAAACATAGGGTACCTAACATTCAATGCCCAACACATTTCAACTTTTATTATTTACATGTTTCGTATGATTGACTATGATATGATATTAATATTTGATCGACGGAATGAACCTACATGTACATGTATTTGACTTTAATGAATGTTATGATGCAATAATCAGTAATTAATTACATTCGATTACATTTGCCATACCCGTACGCTATTCAAAATCGCAAAATTATACTCTATTAATCTCATTTTTATCAAGCACTCTTCAATTAGAATAATTTTGCATTAATACTGTTCAACAATATAAAAAGTGTTGTTTAGAAATTTGTTATCAGCACTTTTTTCTTGATTTTTCTTTTCATAAGAAGGACTACATGCAACTATATAAATTAAATTTCTTGAAAATAAAACTTCAAATTTAGAATTAAAATCTTAATTTTTCTTCTAATAACATTACATGTATTAAAATTTATGTTTCAGACCCAAATTTATATTTTGGCAGACATGCATTTGTATACCAGGAAGCTCTCTTTTTTGCACCAATATTTAGAATTATGCTTTTAAATTTAAACTAGCTTCAAGGTAATTTGAATTTTTATCATAAAAGCACTAAAAAACTAGTTAAAACATTTTTCCGAATATGCATCTTTCAAAAAAGTACGGTTAATAAATAAAATAAATAATGAAAACAAAACTTGTAATAAAACAAGTGTACATCACAAGAAGAGAATCGTAACTTACATTGTAAGTAATCTTTGATTTAGTCAACTGAACTATCTAGGCATTTTTTTACTTATATATTTGGATTAACAGCATGTTAAAAGTAAATTGTAAAGATCGAAAGTCAATAACTTTTCTCTTATCGAAAAAAAAAACATCCCTGAGAAAAATCTTGACTATGTATATCGTCTTTTCAAATAAGTTAATACTGTTTGACAAAACTGACAACTTAGTGGCACTATGTACTAACTCATCGTAAAAAAAACATGTCTCTGACAATGTTGACCTCTCAAAGCTCCATATACTGTAAATTCAGAAATTATTCAGAAATTATTGTGAGGTTTTTATTAATGTAATTAATGCGACAATTTGAGTATTGCAGATATGAGAATTCACATTCTGATTTCAAATACATACATCTGTACATAGCTTTCCCTAAAATCACAATATTTAAACTCTCATTTTTGTTAATTCTTCAAACATTGCAATAATAAATGCACACAATAATTTCTGAATTTTCAGTACAATGTTTAAATTTGTTCACTATTCAAATGCTGTTCAGTCACAAGCTCATAATTAAAACTAAATCTACCCTAATCATTGCCATAAAACTGACAAAGATTTCACAATCATAACATCACTCTAATGCTTTGTGTGTTTGAACAGATTTGGCCATAAAAAAAAAGGCTAATCTCATTTCGTATAACATGTAAAACATCATTCACGACCCATTTTCAACAAAGACATACATTCTAAATTGCATCTTAAATGAACTTATAAATCAGGTCTATTGTCATTATCATACTTGAAAAAATTTATTTCAAAACCTTTAAACTCATTGATTTCTTAATTCTTTAGAAATTTTTTGCATAGAAAGGTAAAACAAAAAGTACTGTTGACAGACTGGAAATTTATATTGCTGAACATTATACCATTCAAATTTTCTACAGAAAATTTCACATCATTGCATTTTAAAAATGGACAAAATGATCGAATAAATGAGATAAAAGTGACATACAAAAATTGAAATTCGTTAAATTTTGTCTTCTTTTCAGAAAAATAGATTTTCCCTGTTCATTCGTTCATATAATCTACAATACACTTAAAAACAGTCACAACAAATAAAAACCAGTATCACTTATTAATGAAAGACTATCACAGAAAAATGGCCACTACCCACAATGCACCATTGGCCATAAGACTAGATACATTGTTCGATTGTTTTTTTCACGTCATGTGCTGCATCACTGCTCGTAAGGAATACAGTAACTCTCCTTGTAACCGGGCTTCTAACAACATTAAGTTCACATGTACCTGAAAAAATAAAAATAAATAAAGTTATTTTTTTTATTTTTTTTTAACTTATTTCATTTATGGAAGTATATATAATATTTACATAAGAATAGGATGGTGGTGGATTTCATTGGCAAACAAAATAACTGAGTCCATGGTTATAATTTTTGTAACATGTATGCTGTACATAAAAGTAGACTTAAACATACTGTTAAGGTTAGTTAAAGCTAACCAACCACATGTTTGCTGGTTAAAGTGATCCCAGAAAGTAAGTGTTATCATTTAAAAAACCAACACATTTTTTCTTCAACTTTTTTTTTAAGTTTATTATTTTTTTCTATGAGGAATATGTCTTTTAACAACATTATTTTTAGTGTTTGATACCATTATTTAAAAGAAATAATGTTCAAATGGTTTTTTTTCTTAAGAATATTTGCGTGTTGTTTCTGTGTACAAATATAATTCTGATTAATGCATCTTATATTCAATTTGCTTATTTGTTATACTTCTGAAAATTATCATATTTTTCAACATACCTTTTCAGAATGTCTGAATTCCTGCATACAACTGTCATAATCCTTTTTAGTCAGTCTTTCAGGATAACATGTCACAGTTTTAATGTATGATTTTAAATTCCTATCTAACAATTGGTTAACTTGGGAATAATTAAAGTCATCATGCATAATGCCATAAAGGCAATGAATATAGTTCCAAATTGCACATCTGAACGCACTGGTATCAACATTTTTCACTTTCCCCATTCTGTAAAAATAAATAACAATAATTAAAAGCTTGCCACACAATTATATTTTTTTATCTTTTCTAAATACTATATACAATATGTATGTGTTTATTCCAATTAATGTCCTTCAGTGAGCAATGACAATGATATAATTATATTATAAACAAAAGCTTATGTTCATTTTTATATGAAACCATAAATAAAATGTATATGTATAAAAGTGTAAAACCTTGTAATAGCAGAAAAGCATTCTTTGACAAAAAGTTAGAGTTAGCTCCCTTACACCACCTAATTAGATTATCACTAATACCTCTACAATAATACTTACGTGTAGTATGTTAAATTTATGGCAATGTTGAATCGATCTTCTAAATTACTTCCAATGTCAGATAATAAACGATTAGCTAATGAGAATCCATGCTCCTCCCAATTATAATCTTGTGCTCTGAATGTAGGTATAGAGTCAATATTGTCACGTTTAGCAAAATCCTGATAGCAAAACTCAGGATCTTCACAATATTTTAACACTTCTACTCTCGGTGACGGGATCGATGAACTTATTACTGAAAATAAAATTATTAATAATGTTAATTTTATTTGTGGTTATTTCTTCAAGACTATCTAAATTAAAGATAAAAGTGTATGCATTTTATAAATATGAGGTTGGTTTTTTTTAACACCAAATCTAATGCTACTATTTCTCTAATAATACAAAACTTATCGTTTGTCAAAGAGAAAAGCTAGTTTCAGCACGTTTGGCAACCAATTTCTGTTGGCGGAAAATCCTGGTGTCAGACCCAACAAGAATTATAACTATCATTTCTATTTGAATATTTTGTTCCATAAATCACTGAAGTATCTGGTCTCCTGTGGAGAGTTGTCTCATGGGCATTCATACCAGAGGCGGATTTAGTGGGGCCCAGGGGGCCTGGGCCCCCCTTTTTGGGAAAAAATTTGGTTGCTTATATAAGGAATCACTGAAGCGTGACTGAAGTGGGCCCCCTCTTAGGTCAGTCAGTGGGCCCCCACTTATGGAAATTCCTGGATCCGCCACTGCATACCACATCTTCTAATTTGTTGATACAAAAGACCAACTGACATAAAAGTTTACACCTAAATGTCACTGTACAGCCTTCAACAATGAGCAACAATAGTATATTATTGAGACTTACATTCAACACTTTGATTTTCTATTGATTCAAATCTTTTTAATCTTTCTTCCTCCGTTGGATCATCGCTGTCGTCTTCGTTTAATTTTTTCATCCTTTCCATCAAAACTTCTATTTTAACTTCTGGTTCATTTCCCTATAAACAAAAACGAAAAATTTAAAGAATAAGAAATAATTATCTTTAATCAATTTAAATTAAAATAATCAAATATCTTTTAAGTTTCTACTGCATTTTGCATAGACTAGGGTAGCTCAAACTGTAATTTTTCCTAGAAACAAATTGGGAATAATCTGGTATCTTTAAATTTTTCCTAGAAACAAATTGGGAATAATCTGGTATCTTTAAATTTTTCCTGTGTAAAACTTTTATAAACCGACTTTGTTAGCTCAAAATCAAGGACAACAGACTGCACTTCTTTTTCTTATTGAAGATTACACAAAATTTGAAGAAAAAGAATTGGAACTTGATATATGTTTTCTAACAAAGCCAAACTTTATCTACCTACATCAAGTTAACCAAGGTCTTCACTTGCGACCAAATATTTAAATCAAGGTCGTCACTTGCGTTCAAATATTTACTTTATCGATTACAGTGAATGACGTTGATTATCTCCACGTTTAGATACAGGTGATGTTGATAAATTAATACATGATTACATTTAAATCTTTTCATATTACATCTATTTTTAAACACTGGACATTAAGCAAACAACAATTCATCATTCTATATTTAACTTTAGTCACAAGAAATAGTTCTGACGTGATCCGAATACCTTCCAAAGACTGATTAATAACAACATGAATGTAACCTCCTTGTTCAGGTGCACTTTATATTTATATTAAAATTCTTTGTTTTTTGTTGTTAACCATCAAGTAACAATCAAATTATCTAATTATAATTATTTATGGAATCTTATTACTTACTTGGCACAATTGTAAGAAATGAATATATATAATATTTATTTCAAACTGCCCAAGAAATAAAATCTCCCAAGTCATTGCAAGTACCTGTGTGTCACTATCTGAATCGTCGCTCATAGATAAACGGCGCTGTAACGATTCTCCATTATGATCCAGCTCATTCCGTACACCACATCCATACACAAAACTACACATGGCATGGAAGTGTGCCATTAAACATATAGCCTGCATCAATTCTGATAGTGACCAATTGTCTTTACCTCTTGTTAATTTCTGAAAAAATAATACATTTTTTATTATTTAAATTCTTGAAATTTCTGGATTTATTTTTTTAAATTATATAAAGTTTTTGGATAATTTATCCACTTCTCTAAAGTATTATTATCTTTTAAGTCATCATTTAATCTAAGTAGATGTCAAATATATTTTATTTTATTAAAAGACAATCAAAATAAAATTATTAGCAACATACAAGTAAACTGTTAATATAAATGAACAGGAAACCAGACATGACACTTCCTTGACCAATAGATTGACTTTCCTTGACCAGTAGATAGTTCACTCGATAAAGACATCATTATAATATTTTAGGATAAAACTCTTCTGGCCAAAGATGACAAGAGTTATAAATACATGGAGGTTATCCAAGTATAAAATCTGTCATTAGGACAGTCCACTCATCATGTACTTGTACAAGTGTCTTGTCTAATCAGTAAAATACTTCAACCACTGTCTACTTGTGTAGCATGATTCATTTCTTCTTCATAAATGCAAATTTGGCTTAATTTTTAAAAAGTTGGCACCGACTTCAAAGTTTCAAACAATTATGAACTTACTCTGGTTTATCCTTGTTTTTTTATATTGCAAGCAAAATTGTTCGACCAAATATTCACATCAGCAACTTTTAAAATCTAATACAGCCATATAGCACCATCAGGGGCAGATCAAGCCATTTAAAAAATGTGGGTTTCCAACTATATGTCCCCGTTCAAATGCATTGATCGTCCAAAAAAATGGGGGTTCTAACCCACTAAACCCCCCCCCCCCCCCCCCTGGATCCACCATTGACCAAGATCTTAGACTCAACTGGTTAGACATTCAGCTTGACCAACATGTGTATGGTCAACCAAAAAAGCAAAGAATATAAATTCAAAGAAATTAAAGAAAATGTATACTCACGTCAATATGAGATTTATTTATCAACCATGGTCTGTGTGCCATTAATTTGTTAAGTTCAAACAAGTTCCTAATTTTCTTTGGAATATGAGTTGGTCCCTTTAACCAATCAGGATCTCCATTTTGTAAGATGAACTCTTCTTCATGAAGGTGTATTAAATATGTACACTGATGTCGTGATGCAGCCTAGAAGATAAATCAAATTATACACCATAAGTTTATGAACACTCTCTAAGTGCAATTTAAATATCAAAATATAAAAGTGTTAAGAGTCCATTCAAATTAGATATTGCTTTCAAATCTGCCTAAATTTTCTCTTCATTTTTCAAATAATTCAAAATTATAATTTTCAATGCCTGTTTTTTTAACAAAGACAAAACCACCTGGCCAATATTTCTTCTTCAAGTAACCTTTCACTTTTCAATCTACAAAGGGGCTTCAAACAATGTGAAGGAGACATGCTTTTCATACTTGAATGAACCCATTTTAATTTAAATTTTCAATACAGCTCTCCAAAATCTAATAAACCCTCAAGGCACATTTTACGACCTCTGTAATTGGAGACCGTAATGACATCTTGTATAACCCGATCACGCCACAAGTCACACGAGCGATTTACATTTGTCAGACGTTTAAAAAAACTGTGTTTGCGGTAAACCAAACGCTTGTCACTTATATGTAAGTTTGTTAGTTGCTACAGGGCCCTCCCATTTAAATTAGTTTGTGGCTATACATTATTATGTACTGTATGTGTATTTATACCAAATAAAACAAGACAAACATTGCAAAAATCGTGTTTACTAGTATCTTCGAATCAGCTTTTTCCGCTGACCTTTACAAAATAAATATCTAACAAGCAATTAACAGGTGTATTTGTCAGCTAAAACCAATTACAAAATAATTGCTGTTTTGCATCGCAAGCAAATTACGAAAAATAGCGTTTTCCGTTACTTTTTTCGTCCTTGACCATTGAACTACTTTACGTCTATGACTATAGTCAATAAAAGCATTTTCCGAGTACCTCTTTACTAGAATATAACCGTTCAGAATTATTTTTTATCCTTACCATAATGGCAATGTAGTGTCTGTAATGAAATGGTAGAGGTCCATCTCCACGGAGCAAATATTGCTGGGTCCGTAAGAAGTTTTCCAAATAGGTAGGGTGGTACCCCATAAGCTGGGTCAAGTGATCCAGTCTGTTATTCTGCAGGAAAGCGTCTATAAATACCATTTGAGTCTGAAAAGACGGAGAAAAAATAATCATAAGAAACTTTAGTCTGTATTTCAAACTAATTCATCTTATCACAGGACATTTAAATTATTGGAAGGAGTTGGTGGGATATTGTTCAAAATCCATATACAATGACAAGTTTTTAAAAATTTACTAGTTGCATTTTAAATTATATATACATTTTTAATAGAGAAATCTTGGCCAATAAAGTATTCTGACTTTTTAACCATAATTTTTTATCTTATTACCCATTTACAATATGCCATCATTTTTGTCAAAGATGAAATTATCAGTGTTAATCTTTTCTATGACACATTGGACAACTACATTTGTGTACATAATCATGCTATAGTTTTTAATATTGAACAAACTTAATAAGAGTTATCTAATTAAACACATTAAGCAGGTAAATTATCACCTGACAGATAGAAAGTGTGTTTGTCTAATAATTTACAATTATAACACTTCAATTATGGATTTCATAAATTTATTACACTCTTAATGATATATTACATAATTTCAATAAAATGCCAACAAAATTTGTCAATATGATTATCTAGAATTCAATAGAAAAAGCACATTGTCTTGATTAAACTGCAATATTATCATTAATGTGATCTATCAAAAATAGCTGTAATCAGCAAAGCTTGGCTAATTAAGTAATAATTTAATTAAAGTCATGTTTATGAGTTCTGTCAAGTGTGACTGACTGATTGCCTGTCAACCCAGCTTTGACAAATACATAAAGTACAAAGACATAACATCCATTAAATTCAGTTATTTTGGGTAAAAACATTAAGATTACATCCTCTAAAGAAATCTAAATTTTATATTTTGTGAAATAAAAAATATTTATGGATTCACAACTTATCTATTTTCCCCAAAAAGATGATTTATTTCAAGATGGAAAAAATTGTCTTCCCCCAAATCATGTAAATCAAATACAAAATAAAATATTCCTTTCCAAAAAGATTACAATTATATATTTAAAAGTACTTAGGATGTTCATGTACATGTAACTCTCATCTTATTTAGACAAAGGTCTTAATTACATGTACATTTCATGTCAATACATGTCACTAAAATCCCTCTCTTAAACTAAATCTTAGAAACAGTATTCAATAACTGTTACATATCTTATTCCTTAAAAAAATAAATGGTTAAAACTCTACCTTTTTATTTTGAAAATCCTGGAGTTGGATCATCATTTTTCTTTCTTTTCACAATATATTATCCACACACAAAATAAAACCATTCACTGATAAATAACTAAACACAACCTATCTGCTTAACATCCTTAATTAAGAATAACAAGATCCTACAGTTTCATCAGCTATTTATGTATTTCTTGATTGCATCACCCTTCCACAAACCTTAAGCATGTAATTGCATCAGCAAAACTACCCTATACAATTCTTTTTAATACAATCCTTTTAAAGTGGTTTCCTTCCCCTTTTTAAATAGAATTTTAAACTAGTGTCAACCGGAACAAAGTTATTGAAGTGTGACCATTGGTTAATATAATTACTAAACTACTTCTTCAAATAACAAACAGGTAAAAATTAAATATTGAATAAAACATGTTACAAATGTATATATTGATTTGTGTAACAATCATGTATTTTAGTGTTAAGGTTTATGCAATGTTTTTCTTTTTCAAGATGAAGGAAAATCTTTGAAAAGAGACATTTTAATTTTTGAAAAATGTTGTAATTACTTATCTTAATTGAAGCCCTAGACTTTACTTGAAACAAATGAGGATGATTTCTTGAAAATGAGAAATGAAAAACTTGAACTAAAATAGTTCAAAAGTTCACATATTTTTCAAAAAGTTACTTTTGTAACATTCTAGAGAGAAACAGACTGTATACATATGTAACAGCCCAGAGAATTGAGCATATGTTTTAGCCTCTAAACTGTTTGCCTGAAATGTAGCTTGAAGAATAGAACCAGAGGAATAATGACAAGAAAATTGAATCCAGTTAATTATTTTTTAAACACATTAAAATGCTATGGACCATCTTGACCATTCATAAATAGGGACAATAGTGTTCCATACAATTTAAAACCTTAAAGAAAGAATTTAACTTGAAAATTATGTTTATAGGCAATTCTGTCAGTTTAAATGACTGTTGAGCTAATTCTTTTTTTGGCAATTTGTGGAATACAACCAAAGTTGGCTTTCCATTTATGAATATATATAAAAGAGTCATAAAAAACTGAACCCTGCATACAAATGTACGTGTATATGGTCGTTTCAGAATCTGATACATGTATGTTAAATCAAATACCAACTTCTTGGTGTATGCTTTTGAAAATATAACCCAGAATGCATAAAGATTCTGAAACGGTCAAAGGAGTTAAATGTGATAATTACCTGATCTTCAGAAGTGTTGACGGGTATAATCTGAAAAGAAAGAAAATAGATTTAATAAAGATTTTTAACAAATAACATTTATTTATTGAAAAGCAAAAAAAAAACAATCCTCAGATTACAATTTCTTTCAGCTATGCCAACACAAATAAAATTCTACCATAAACCATAAAGATTTTGCTGTGCACATCAAGATTTTCACAAAATAACTTTCAGCTGATTTAGTATTTGTATGTAATTTTTTGACAGAATGATAGATATAGTTGAGTGAACATGGACATGGGTCAGATTATAACCAAGAATGACCACTGTGCACAGGTTGAAAAAGTTCAATCCCAAAAGGTCTAGTGTAGTCCTTTGTCCACAACATTCTAAGCAATCCCAACTTGAATACTTCAGATGCCTAATCAGCAAATGTCATTTTAAAGTTTGTTACAAGGAAATGATTTACCCAAATTATTCAGTGAATTTTATATTTCATTATCAAATCAATTGAAACTACAAATGTATATCAGTTTCAACAGAGACATGCATGGTTTCACTGATGCAAAATCTTACAATAAGATTATCATTAACAAACCAAATACACAATACACATTTAATTTAATATGCAGCAGGTATTGATTTGGAATTTCCATGTTTTTTATACTTTTTAAGGATGTGGCTTTCAACACATTCAATATACAATAACTGTTGTTGTATAATATATTATTACATAACAAAGAGCTTTACTGTCTGACAAGACCCAACACATCCTTTTAAACCGGCCGTTACTTTAAAATCACTGAAATAATATTCTTTTAACTTTTAAATCTTTTCTTGGAAAACAATCCTTTTTTTCCGATTTAGTATGACAACTGAATACTAAATTCTTTGTTCGTCGTCCAGACTCAAAACAGCTGACCGTAGCATTGACGGACACCTGTCAGAGGTCCAACAAACGGGAGATTCAGCAAAATTCCAGTTTACCGGAAATTGGCCGGTAAAACAATAGAATTCCTAAAAATTTTAATGAACTTCAAATTAATGAAATAAACAAACTAAATATTAGATAATTTCAATTAAAAATCTAAGTGCCTACCTCTTTCAAAATCATAGTGTCATTTTTTGACAGACGTGATTTTTTCCGTGGATCTTGGAGATTTTTATTCCTATTGCACATACCACAAAAGGGTAATATCACAGTTACCGGCTCCGTATTGCCGTTTATGAGATCAAAGTTTAAATTGCAAGAGCAATTATCAAAGTATCCTGATAGATCATACATTTATGTTTGCACAGAATATTTAACGTGTAGTTCCTTCGTTGGATTTGAATGAATTAAAACAGCTGATAAATTTCAACAATGATGTCAATATATGTAAATTTTATTCATGATGACCTTTACCTCGGGATGTAACCAACCGCCGATGAGATACCAGTCACATGGTTAGAAATTTTCCACAAGATAAAAAACAAATTACTCACTAAGTTGTTTACTTTTTTCGACTTAATACCAAAATTTGGCTGAGGTTATAAGGGATATATTTCAAAACGTATTAAAATAAGGCGAATAATAGAAACTGTTCATAAGAACAAAAATGTACCGGTCTTACATTGTGCCGAAAGTCAAATTTGATTGGTTTAGAAAGAGGTCGAACGATTACGTGCTATTTATTGGCTAAAACTGGAGGTGTGTATCGAAACGACCTTCAACTTACTAAGAAAAATATAATATTGCTAAAAAATATCTATCAAATTACGTTTTTAGATATAGATCCAAGGTTGAAAGTACATATAAAGTTAAAAATACGAATATTTCTCCCGAAAATTTAAATAAAAATTATTCCTCTCTCTCCACATTTTTTTTTTGCGATCTATACAAACAAACTATATATGACATATATAAACAACCAAACTATATATAAACAACAAAGTCATATTTTTACTTCATTGTCATTAATAAATTATTTTTTGATATTTCAAAAACAATAAAATTACATTGTTATAAATTGTAGTTTTATGTAATACTAAAATAAGTTCTTAAAGAAAAAGATATTTTAAAGCATAAAAATAAATTATATGCCAATACAACAGAGATACATGTGAAAGCATGTCAATACACAATTCTATCTTGCCTAAAAGTAATTTTAAACTTGGCTGTTATTTTTCTTTTGGTAAAAAAATAATCAGGTCTTTTTTGGAACTCATAGAAATGTATTATTGCATATATCTTTATTACCAAAGTCTATATAAACTATAGGTATATTATTAGCAAGTGTACATTTTATAAACCCTTACCCTGAGAGAATCATCCATTCAACAACTTAACACAGAATATATCCTGACTAAAACAACGTTTTTAGTGTATATTATTTCAACATCCTTGTGTGTGGGTATTTGTCTTCTATATATAACAAAAATATTTGTGTGTTCATGGCATTTTACATGTTCATTAATTTTGTACATTTTGTACCAGAATATTGTATGATGTAAGAAGAGGAAGAAACAAAACTTGAATTTAGGCCAAAGTAGTAATAGATAACCAATTTATCAATTTAGCATCATATGTATGTCAATTTGCATTAAATTTTAAAAGCAATTTAAATTTTAAAGATAAAAAATGAAATAATTGTATGGTCTGCTATAAGAAAAAACTTTTTTTTCTTTTTCTTTACATTTAAAAAAAAATAAAATCTGCCTTGAACAAATTTCAGCGTTATTCATGTGAAAAATAAAGGTCTGGGAACCAACATTTGGTCTCAAGCTAGTTATACCAAGAAGCTACTGACACTAAGGGATTTAGCGGTTTACATTTCCTCTGTACAGCGGGCCCATAAACCTTTCGGTTATATATAAAAACCTGCGAACGTACTTGCATACTTCGGGATTAAAAAATTAGACATAAATATCTTTGTCTAATTTATTCCAGTCCCATTAGTGTATTCTGCTTGCTTCGGAAGAAATCAAAATGTTTATAGAGTGCTTTAATCCTGGCTGGCAATGTTCCTTCAGACCACATAACATTATTTTGCTGAGAAATTCACAATTTTTTTGAGAAAATAATGAATTTTTGGTATTTGGTTTTAGCTGGAATCCATTATGATCTGCTATTGCAAATTTTTCAAATCTAATTAGAAAATCATTAAACAGTATTATTGGAAAAAAAGGTATTTTTGTCATAATTCCACTAAAAAAAACTAAACCAAAAGTAGCCATTAGCTCCAGTGGTGCATTATAACAAATAATCGTGATGAAGGGAAACAAATGATTGTACCCATACTCTCCCCAAATTAAGTCAACATGCTTTGATTAATGTTATTACTGATGCCAGAAATTTATTTAATATTCTTTGAATTGTTTTTTATTGGTACTATCAACTAAACCAGTGAAGAAAAAATTGTTTTAGTTTTCAACCTGGAACTAACTAGTTTTCAAATATTTACTAAACAGTACATCATACAAACAGCATACCTTAGGTTTTAAGGCCATAGTGACCCAGAAAATGTAAACAAAGTTGATTGCTCTACACTTAAAGTACATAATTTGAGAACTAACAAATCATAGCATATTTGTATTGACTGGATGTTCAATGGATCATAATTTTTAGTTGGGTTTGCCAATAACTGAATAAAGTTGACCTCTTTCACAGTGTCAGGAGTCATTTACATTGTAGGTATAGAAAAGAGTAAGCAGATTGAGAATTATGAGATAACTGTATTGTATTTTAAGCTCCGACGGCATCAATTGGGGATTTGATGGTCACAAATTAAGTTTACTGGTGACGCGTTAGCAGAGACAGTAAACGGGTATTTGCGACCATCAAATCCGAAATTGATGCCGTCGGAGCTTAAAATACAATATTGTTATCTCCATTCTAATGAAACTGACAGAAAACAACGTTAACACATGTATTTAAAATCTGTCATATGCCATCTGCGCTTGCAAGTACGTCCCATAGCATCAATTGTCAATTGATGCCATGTAAGAAAGTGACGTTATCCAATCAAAATGGACGTTACAAACGTTGTTGCATTAGAATATACGATCACCACTGGATGTATTTTCATCACTAGAAGTTTCTTTTCTCATGCAATTTAGACAAACCAATCTGTACACATTGCCAGCAAGTCAATTTCAATCTTTTGTAATCACTTTTCCTTCTAATATTTGCCTGTTTATTTTCTTCATGTATAATCCAAATACTGGTACTCAATTCTTGTCTTTAACATTCAACATGATTTTCTGTGGCTTATGTGTGTCAGACGCTGATATCATGAGCAAAATTCCTACCAAAGGCGGATCCAGCCATTTTCAAAAGGGAGGGTTCCCAACCCAGGATTAAGAGGTTTTCCATCATATGTCCCTATTCAAATGCATTGATGTCCAAAAAAAATTGGGAGTTTCAACCCAATGGGCAGCATCCTTTCGTGATCTGAGCCACTTCCTACATTGTATTATTAGATCAAACTTTTGGCTTGGCTTTTAGTTACTTGAGCTAATCATACTTAAAGTTCCTCATTATGAAAGTTTTCTTGCACAATTTTTATTTTTCAATTTTCTATTAATTTCTTCAAAGTCACTTTTGACCGTCAACATTTTTTATCCTATTTTCTTAACTTTCAGACAAAGTAACAATAACTTTGATAGTGACAAATGGGCTTTAAATTTTTTTCATTTTTTTTATTTTTGTTTATATGAATGTACATGTATGAAGAATCAAAAATTATTTTTAATCCTAAAAACCACACAAGATGATAAATCTGCAGGAAAGAGATTTAAATCATGTTTGGTAAATCATTGTAATAAATGTGACCATGAGAATATATTGTCAATATATACAAAGATCAGCTGATTTTATAATAAATTTGCTTGTTTGCCTTAGAGCAATACATTAAATACATTAAGTTGGTCATCCAAAAACAAACTAAGATCTGTATGTAACAGACGAAAGATAAATATTGACCGGGAGTCAAATCCACAGGCTATTTTTTCAAAATTAAATAACAGTCATCATACGTTTTTGTAATATATGAAAAGAAAATCATTGTTTAAATGTAACCAACTTCCCTTATTTTATTTTTTTAATTGATTTTGAATTTTGTTCTTTTGATGTTTTTTGCCATAAAACAATGATAATTTTTTGCTGTCATATAATCAACTACTGCTAAATGAAGTTTTAGCCTCTACATCTATTTTAATTCAAAGTTTAATAGAAATTAAAAGGACTTTATAATACATAAATCTTCTTCTAAATTTTTATTTATTTATTTTTTTTTTGGGGGGGGGGGGACTTTTATATATTTGCTATGTTGACACCAATGCAGTTTGGTTGAAATTTTTACAATGATAATCCTTATAAAAATCTTTATTTAAAAGTTACTTGACTTGAAAAGTTTAACACATCTTTTTCCACAAATCATCTATTGATTTGATAAATGCTGGAAAAATGAAAATTAAAGAAAAATGGAGGGTAATTCCAGGATTTCAAAGTAAATATTACAATAAGCTTTAACTTAACTCTGAGCCCCTTAATGCTTAATTTTGATTACTTTTGGATAAATAACATCAAAAGGTTGCATCCCTCATAACTAATTTAAAGTATTGTAAGTCCTTGACCTAGGGTTAGATAATTAGAGGCATCCAGCTGTTAGCAGGTGTTATATAATGTCAATTGTCAGTCTGAAATTATATAATTCATTTATTAGGTTTATATCTCATATCATGGACAAAGGCCAATCCATTATGTACAGATATTAATTAATTAATGTGTTAAATTAATTTTGTTGTGTTGAAGATCTTATTAATATGATTATCTGAGACTGTACAGCATAAGGAACAAAACAAATATTGGGCATCATGAGGCACACCAGGCATAATTTAAATCACAGACCAAGCAATGTGGACATCATAATGCAAATTAGAGCAGGCCTCATTAAAGGCATACATCACACATGGGGCATCACAAGGCAGAGTCCAAGCATTCCATATCACAAGGCACAGATCAAGCATTGGGCAAAACAAAGCACAGACCGAGCACAATGGGCATCACAAGGTACTGTGAGATCCACCAAGCATTTGACATCAAAAGGCACAGACCAAGCATTGATTGTGTATCACAAGGCACAGACCAAGCATTTGACAGCATAAGGCAAAGACCAAGCATTGGGCATCACAAGGCACAGACCAATCATTGGGCATCACAAGGCACAAACCAAGCATTGGACATCATAAGGCACAGACCAAGCATTGGGCATCACAAGGCACAGACCAATCATTGGGCATCACAAAGCACATACCAAGCATTGAACACCATAAGGCACATACCAAGCATTCGGCATCACAAGGCACAAAACAAGCATTTGACATCATAAAAGCACAGTCCGAGCATTGGGCATCACAAGGCAAAGACCAAGCATTGGGCATCACAGGGCACTGTGATACCAACCAAGCATTTGATATAAAAAAGCACAGACCAAGCATTGGGCATCACAAGGCACATACCAAGCATTTGACATAATAAGGCACAGACCAAGCATTGGGCATCACAAGGTACAGACCAAGCATTGGACATCATAAGGCACATACCAAGCATTGGGCATCACAAGGCACAGACCAAGCATTGGACAGCACAAAGCACAGACCAAGCATTGAACATCATAAGACACAGACCAAGCATTAGACATCACAAGGCACACAACAAGCATTTGACATCATAAAGCACAGTCCGAGCATTGGACATCACAAGGCAAAGACCAAGCATTGGGCATCATAAGGCACATACCAAGCATTGGGCATAACAAGGCACAGACCAAGCATTGGGCATCATAAGGCACAGACCAATCATTGGGCATCATAAGGCACAGACCAAGCATTGGGCATCACAAGGCACATACCAAGCATTGGGCATCATAAGGCACAGACCATTGACCTCAGAAGGTACTGAGACTAAGCAATTTACCTCAAAAGGCACAGGCTAAGCATTTGACATCAGAAGGTACAGACTAAGCATTTGACCTCAGAAGAAACAGACTAAGTATTTGACCTCAGAAGGTACAGACTAAGCATTTGACCTCAGAAGGTACAGACTAAGCATTTGACCTCAGAAGGTACAGATGAAGCATTTGACCTCAAAAGGCACAGACTAAGCATTTGACCTCAGAAGGTACAGACTAAGCATTTGACCTCAGAAAGTACAGACTAAGCATTTGACCTCAGAAGGTACAGACTAAGCATTTGACCTCAGAAGGTACAGACTAAGCATTTGACCTCAAAAGGCACAGACTAATCATTTGACATCTGGCCTTGAAGGCATAAAACTTTGCTCAGCCCTCGGAGCACAAAAATCGTGCTTGAAACATGAAATCCAGCAATTTGATTGGTTGATTTTCGAGTCTTAAGTACAAAAATCATGCTCGAAAGTATTATGACCCTGAGGCCAGAAGGCACAGACTAAGCATTTGACCTCAGAAGGCCATAAATTGGGCATCATACTAACCCACAGACCAGGAAGCAATGGACAGAATTAAACACTGTGACCATAATTTGTAAATAGAGAATTATTTTTTTCACAGGCAGACAATTAAGGCTTTTATTAAAATATTTTTTTTTTATGATAATTAGGAACAAGAAAGAAATATTTTGGTATTTTTCCCCCATCCTGCATCTGTTCCTACTAGCCCCACAGTTTTGACTACCCGCAAACGAAGAATTTGGTCTTTGCATACAGGAACAACCATTAACTTTCATCGGAAGGGGACGGTTGTGTTGATTTTTTTTATATTTCAATTTCAACACAATCCTAAAAAAAATTCTTGTTATGCAAAGCACAACATTAAAATTCTATGAAATGGCATATATCAGGTTGCAGAAACTTATTTTTCCTTCTCCTCTATTACAAATGTTTTTTTTCTTCAAAATTGGAATTGAGATATTTTTTTTATAGAAGTTACTAATTATTCTAAAATTAAGAATTTAATAAAAACAACAAATGTAAAATGTATACTTTTCTTTTTTAGCAGATTTAAGTCTTTTGTTCAAGAGATATTCATCTCTGCTTCACAACATCTATTTTACCTTAGCATCTACCTGAGCCATGCTTTTTCACACCTTGATGGATTGCATCACATCTAAATATAAAATATCACCTGACAAGCCAAAACAAACCATGCAAGGTGACTTTCAATTAGTCAAGATTCTGTACTGTTACATGGTACTTAGGTAATAAGTATGAAAGTGCACATGATTTAATCTTTACTCTTTTCATTCATGTTATCTGTCATCAATGAATGTAAATGGATTTTGAATAGATTATTTTTTTTAAAACTCTTGATTAAAATTTTAAAATTTGGTTACATTTAAAAAAATAAATCTGTTTAAAATGTTTAAACAGTGCATAGATAATTAGCAAACGGGGTTCTGTAATGTATAAATACATTTTCAACAATTAAAACTGATTTTGAGGGCTGCATATTGCTTTTGATCCACTGCCTATCTCGTGGCAGTCAGTTTTTATGGACAGAGGAAGCCAGAGTGCCCAGAGATAACCTGGCTGACCTTCGATAGGAGAACTGACAATCCTAGTCAATTAAGATTGAAGACGAGTACACCTGCAGGAGCGGGGCTGGAAATCACAACCTCAGTGTTGAATGGCCTAAGTGATTACAATACTATTTTTCTACTAAGACCACTTGGAAACCAAAGCATATATAATAGCATTTGAAATCATTTTGATAAAAAAATTGCAAATAGTCCAATCATATAATTAGTATCCTAAAGATATATTTTAGTTTTCAACTTGAATTTTGGTTTTGCTTACAAATATCTTTCTTCCATGATCGAGGATTTTTGAAAGGTGCAAGATTCCAGGTAATTGAATTATATATAGCTAGGTGGAACAATTTTGGGCTATTTAATACTAAATATCCTTATAGATTGTGAAAAACAAAGCAAATTAATTTAGTAATGCCATCACCACTATAAGTAAATTTTAAATGCAAGATATCAGGTTTTGCTACATAAAATTCATAACCCAATATTCCAACATTTTAATCCTTTTATTATAAAGCCAGAAGTTGTTTTTTTTTAATCATAGGAAATTAAAGATTTAAAAAACTAATTATACACATAATTTAATAAAAAAGCGTCAGGTAGAAGAGTCTATTTCCTTATGTATATATATAACAAGACCAAAAGAGATTTCCTTGATTATGTAAACACTATGACACCACTAATTCATCCTCATTCACGAATAATGGAAAAGTTACACGATTTTTTATTCTACTCAGTAGTTTTCCAGTGCTACAGAAAATCAATAAGCCATTATCTATAATTGATGATACTTAAAATATGTAAAAAAAGTTGTTGGGAGTCTCAAAACCATGATATACAATGCACTTTTAACAAACAAAACACAAGGTTTGCATGTTGATAGCTATGAAATTGATAAGTATAAAAATAAGAAGAATGGCACGATTGCCCATGAAACAACTCTACCTAATTGACCAAATGACATTAAAGCTAGCACTAATACTCAGGTCACCATACAGCCTTCAACCATGAGCAAAATCCATACATGTATCATCCAGCTATAATAAAAATCCCGTCCATGCCCAATGTCAAGCAATGCTTAAACAAGTGATATGAAAGTACTAACTAAACTAGATTAAGAACCAGCCTAGACCTTTCTTATCCATGTCCAGTTCACAAAAATTAGTCATTCAAATGTCTATCATTCACTGATAAAAAAGACAGCTAGACATATAAAAAACTTGATAATTTTTTTTTCGTGACAATTCTTTTTTGCATTAAAAAGGAAAAGAAAATGCTATAAAAGCCTTTTTTTTTAACTTAGCACCAAATAAATTTTGACAGATTGACAAGCAGTCATATCAAGAACTAGCATTACGTGGCATTTTTTTTATTATTATGAAATCTCTCAATAGTGTCCCGTTTCCTGGGTGTGTGTCAGAATGTCAATATCATATGAATTAGACAATAACTATCTGACATATGACTTGGAAGAAATATCAGTCAGGCAGTTGTCCTGCGAAAAATGTCTACCAAAGCGATATATAAAGGTCCATCTTTTCCAATTTATACATTATAAATAAAATTAATAAAACCTCCTAAATACAAATAAATTAACAGGGTTCTGAGACAGCAACCTTACAAGTAAACCAAAATCAGATAACTTAAACACTGGTTGGTCTTTCTTCTGCGATTGGCTTTCAATAAATTGTCCCCAAAAAAGCAAACAGGCTATTTAGTCATAGCAACCATTCTTAAAATAAACCAATACAACATTAAAAAAAAAACACCTTTCGTTGCCAATTGAATTATCATTAATGAAATTCATAAAATTTTCAAAAAAGAAATATAATATAATCTTTAAATTAATTTCCATATCAGAATGAAGATCTTTCCATATGAAGGTATGAAAAGTTGACACACTAACAATGAACCAAACGAATTTGGAAAATAGCAAAGGTGCAGAACAACAATATCATCTTACATCATTATTGTTATGCAACATATATCTGTATGCTTTTTTTGAAAGACATTTTCGAGATTGGTGTAAACAAACATTAACAAAACAATTCATCTGCCTTCAGTTGTAAAGGAAATGTCGGACTTCTACAGTACAAGTACATATATCTAGAGAAATTACATAACCAATGTCACCATGATATAATATTAGTGTGATTACACTTAGTACTACCACTTATATATCTATATTTTTAACATCAGCAATATGTTTTCCATTTCCGGAACTGTAAAAATGTCAAATGTGATTATTCTGAGAGTTTATGTCTTGTACATGCAATAATATACATTCATTCAGTTAATGCTAATTCTGAATGCTTGCTGCTGACATTCAAAGGAATTGTTTAGAATGTTCTTAGACAGAACTGTTTTATAATGCAAACATGAGTGGCAACTCAGAGGGGTTGCATCTGAACCCTAGCAATACATTGTTAAAGGGCTATAATCATCTATGTTAACTCAGGCATCAGGAACTGGAATCTTGAGTTTATTTTTTATAAATCAATAAAACTAGAAAAGGGATAGTTATCAAAAGCAGAATTTAAGGATGTTAGCTACTCTGTTTCAAAATAACAAGTTTTTAAAAAGACACTATAAATTAAAAGTTTATGAATAAATGAACAAAGAAGCAGAAAAAATGGGTTTGTGTGCATGTTTTCAAAGACATAAGGCTTTTTTGAAAAATGTTTGACCGGAAACAATTCTCTCTAGACTTTTCATACATTAAACATTGGCACCCTTTTTCCGAAAAAAAAGTAATGAAAAAATAACAAGGATTTTATTGCATTTTCAAATGTGGCTTTTTAATCTATTTGTAATCAAACATTGAAAGAAAAGTAGGGGTTTAAGCAGGGATTTTTTTTCTCAAGGAACTTATCTGATAAAACCAAGGGATTTCAAATATCTGGCAAAAATCCAAAAACAAGAGTAGTGTGCATCCTTAAGGCCTAAAAAAAAACAGAAAAATTGTCAATATATATCAAGTATTATTGGAAGTCAAAGTCCTTAACCAGTGACACCTTCATAAAAATAGGCCTATAGTAACATAGCAACTTTATTCAAGGTTAAATGACCAGTATGCAATAAACATATCCAGAACAATGATCTCACAAATGCCAAAACTAGCCAGACTTAGACATTACGGTAATTTCTCCAGAGAACCCTTATAGCATGCTAGACATGTTGTGAAACATAACTAAACATCCTTTGATAACTCACTAGTGCCTTGTTACTTCAAAAAAGACAAAAATAAAATGAAAATGTGTTATCTGTTACTACATAGACCACTTTTTTATACAAATAAGGCCATTTAGTTTTCTCATTTTAATTGTTTTACATTGTCTTATCAGGGCCTTTTATAGCTGACTATGCGGTATGGGCTTTGCTCATTGTTGATAGCCGTACGTTGACCTATAGTTGTTAATGTTTGTGTCATTTTGGTCTTTTGTGGATAGTTGTCTCATTGGCAATCATACCACATATTCTTATTTATATTATTATAGATTTACATGTGTCTCTATAAAAGTGAATTATGTGTCATTTGGTTTCTTGTGACGAGTTTTCTCATTGCATTGCAATCATACCACATCTTCTTTTTTATATTATATGAAGTTGGTGCAAACATTTTTCTTGATATAATGCAGCCACTATTGACCACCCAAAATAAGGGTTCCCCTCTCCAAAAGTAAATTTTTACCAAACATGTCCAATAGATTTTGCAATATTTGAACATGCCTTTACACAAATCTAGATAATCATATGTCATATAAAATGTCATCTTATTAAATGTGAAATTCTGTACCAAAGTATATTACAAAATAATGGATGGCATTTTAATTATACAATATTTCACTATTATTGTATCAAATTAACAAAAGAAACATAATATCATTAAAACCTAGTGTTTCCCACCCCCACATCTACCCACCATTGATGCCTGAACCATTACATATGTAACTATGTACATACATAAGTAAACCTGATCATTATAACCTCTTTATGGTCAATTTATATGTATCTGGTTAAATCTTAACAGTTTTTGACAAAGACATTAACCATAGACATGGGGCAAATCAAATTGCAAGCTTGCACATTTTTTTATAGCGGTCATCAGATACAAAAAGATAACCCTAGGCTAAAAATGACATGTTTATGAGCAAAAACTGTGTATTACATATAAAAAAAGATTGATATCTAACTAGCCAATGGTCATGGACATGATTTTATAATTTTCCATTGCTTTTCAAAGATTTCTGTAAATTCAAAATTATTGCCATTTTTTTATTATTGAAAAATTAGACAGGGTCATTGCAATAATTAAAACTCGAATTTTGATTTTTTTTTATATGAATCAAACAGGATTTTTCTGAATATCGCACAAATTTTAATCACATTTTACTCTAAAATGACAAAATCGCAATAATAGAAATGCATGCATAAATTTCTGAATTTACAGTATTGTAATATTGCCTTAAATCTGTTTTTCATTTAGGGGTGGGGAGGGGGCCAGGATCAGATTGAAACTGTTGGACCTTTGTGTCTGTTCAATCTCAACAATTAAATGTCCTAGATATAACAATTTGATATCACACATAGATAATTCTTTCTAAATGTTTAAGTGTTGATGGCTAAGATAGAATCTAAAAGTCCTTTGCCTTTGGGCAAATATTCTCAAAATAGTATACCATTAACAAATTTGACAATACTTTTTTTAATCTTTTACAAAAACTTTTTTTTGTTATTATTTAACTTGAAACTTGGTTAATTTTATCACAAAAGTGCTATTTCATTCTGAAATTGAGCACTTTGAGAAGCAAAGTCAATTTATCAAAAATTTTGAATGAATGAAAGTTTAGTAATTGGAACATACATGTGTTACTTTTTCATTTACATATTTATTTCAGCTATTTTTACTACAATTTGTCAGTACATGTTATATAAATATAAGGAAAAAGGATATAGATCTCAATTAACTTCTGATAATATTTCATAATTCTGCTGATTGGTCAAAATTTGTACATGTAGTCTGCAGAATATGAAATTATGCAATTTGGTGCAGTTCTTTGAACTCTGTAAATCAGTGCAGTAAGTAGAAATCTATAAATGTTTGGCTTTTCTCAATAAATGTGTGACATAATTTGACTTAAATATGCTTACTGTAAACCAGCTTATCTTTATAGTGTTAATACGTCTTTTCTAGCTGATTTCAAAGCAGTATATGGTCACATTTTTTGTAATTTTCTCTTGTGATAACATTATTTGTGCAAATTCAGATTTTGGTCCCTACTTTATCCCTTTGGTCAGGCCTTAAGCAGTTTTTTGCTCTAATTAGTTGGGTTGTGGTCTCTTAGACACAATTCATACTCATGTACAGAAGCAAAAATGTCTTATCCTGAGAATAAGTCTCATTTTATACATACAAATAAGGTAGTGATCTTTCAACTCTCTGGGGTCTCTGGGAACACATGGAAAGAGAATATTCATTTTGAATTACTATGGATTCATTATTATTCGTTGGATACCAATTTTTGTGGATTTTGTGGGTACAGTTGATCCATGAAATTTAATGTTCAACAAATGACAAATTTTCTCATGGCTTGTATGCAGACTGCCGCAAAACCACGAAATCAAATATCCACGAACATGTAAGTTTTCCTCAATCCACGAAAAATTGGTACCCACAAAAATAAATGAATCCACAGTATTTAAGCAAATATTCTCTTGTACTGCATTGTCAGTGAACATAATATGATAGACAACCAGCAAGTCATCATTATTGAATTTGTATAGACTCACTGAACTATTTGGTATGAAGCTACTTGGTCCCAAAGTGGAAGGTTTTGGCAGTGTTATATTTTCTCTTTCCTGAAAAGAAAAAAACAAATCAAATGTCATTTCATCCTCAAAAACATACATCATAAGACATAACTTACATCATTTAAAAATTCAATTTCCAACAAAATATAAATTTTATTGGACCCTTGACAGATCTGGCAAAGCAGTTAAGAACCTCATTGAAATGTGTTACTTAAGCAGACTGACTTAAGTCTAAGGTGTCATTTTGTATACATTTGGGTCAATTGTTAATTCACTGCGGGCCTGCACTTAAAGTTCTAATTATTTAAATAACTTAATTTCTTTCAAAATCATATTCAATTTTTCATTTGTTACACAAGTCGAAAGTACAATAACTTGAATAGTATCTGCCAATTTAATTCAAAAGATCTGTCTTCAAATTTGACCTGAATGAAATCTCACACTATTTCTGTATTGTTACTCTTAGCATAGCTTTCAATAAGACAGCAAATTCATTAAATCAGATAAAACACTTCTAGACATTTTCATAATTGCACAAAAATGCATTCATTTTCAGCAAATTCAAGTATAGAAAGATTGCAAAGAATATATTTTCAAACACTTACATTGACTTTATTAAATGATACTAGCATTTTACTTAAAGCATTAAATAACATGTATTTGAAATAAAACAGAAGGCATTGTGTATGAAAATTGAGGTGTTAATTATTTAGTTTATCCTTTATGTTTTTTTCTAAAGGAGCCATTGAAGATATTATCAAAGACAACAGGCTTGTAATTTAGTATACCTCATACACCTGTTTTATCAAAGACTAATCATTGGAACTCAAATCCAAACTGTTGGAAGGCCAAATCTATTCTCAAGTGTTTTAGAAAAACAATAATTTCCCAAAAGGTGTGCAAATGCATGGAGTTAAAGAAAATATAAGTGTTTAGAATGATGATACCCTGGGGGATAATAAACCCCAGGGGTTTGATGGATTATTATTATTATATAATAAATAAATTTTGTGTGTTTACTGTCTTCTGATTGGTTGAAATTATTAGTTTTATTTTCAATGTTATCAATTTTGATGGCGACACGCCCATTCTGACGTTGTGTATTCATACGCCAACATGTGTGTACATTGTTATTGTCAAGATAAATAATATAAAACATTATTTGAGCCTTAGTTTTGATAGAAATTTATTTATAATGAATGGCAATAATTTATTTTGATTTTATTGAACCATAAAACTAATTTTTGACTCTTCACATTTTACATAATCCGCTTCGCGGATTATTCAATGTGAAGAGTCAAAAATTAGTTTTATGGTTCAATAAATTCAAAATAAATAATAGCCATTCATTAATTAAGACCTACATTTTTTCAATAGAGATAGTATTTTATTTGTAAAATGAAGAACTATATATGCAGCTTTAGAACTATGTAAGTATTTTAAAAATTTATTTCAATGTATTTTTTTTTGTTACAAATTTTACTAAAATTGAGAATGGAAATGGGGAATAGGTCAATGAGACAACAATCCAACCAGTGTGTAGAAATGTTATGCAGTTCACCAAGGGACCTTAATTGGAACAACAAATATAAGTTAAGTCACAAGCTTATTTTTATTTTTAATACCATGGGTAACAATCTATCTTTCTGCACAGCAGATGTTCTTTTACATAGGACAAATTTATTATGCAATTATATTACATGTCAATTAACACAGATATATAAACCCTGATCAATCAATTTCAAACACACCAAAGACCCTGACCTTGTCAAATCTCTCTTCACCTTGAAACTTACACATCATTCAAAATCAAAGGATAAATAAAACTTTATTATTCCAATTTTTCATCACCAGATAATTAAGTTTTAAAACTTTTCATCACTAGATATTAAATTTCAAAACTTTTCGTCACCAAATTGTATATTTTAATGCTTATTTAACACAAATCATATTTGTGCACGCATTTTATCACAAACAAATAATGCAACAATTGAAAGACAAGTCTGATGACCTGTTTGTACAACACAAAGCAGGAGGTCCAATAATTTTAATCTGTCAGCACCCCATGCACTTTGATGTTGAAAATATAATCTCCTAGTTATTTAAAATTAATTCAAAAACCACAAAAAAAACAATGGAGAATTATAAACTGCAGGGACAGGGTTGTTGCATTGATGATATTCTGCAAGCATCTCACAGCCAGACCCATTAGATGTTACATGACATTACATACTAAATATAGGTTATCTTTCATAGACACTAAATGTTTTAAAAAGTGATTTATCTTGGTCTGATTTCCAACAGTTGTTCCAGAGCAGACAGGTCAAACTAGCTGGTAATATTTTTAATTCCGATGTACTGCTAAAATAATACAATATTAGTTCTTTATAGAATTCTTTGACAATTTTCAGTGTTACAGAATATAAAATTTTGATTAGAAATTTGAAATATATTATTTGCTGTGAAAACCAACTGCTTTTAAATTGGTTAAAGATTATATAGGCTTTGGGTTTTTTTCCAGTCTGAGAACTAACATTTTATTTCAAATGTGCATCCAGCATACATTAAGTTAATGTCCTTCACCTGAACATGAAAAGTATGCATAAGGTTTAGAGAAAGCCTTAGTGACTGTCTAACAATAGCATTCAATTTGTCACTCCTGAGTCACCCAAAAATATGGTCAAGTTGACAACCAGATTACAAAAGATATAATTTTGGAAAATGACTCAAGTCCCTCAGATTCTGTCAGATTTATAACAGATACTTGATTTTGCAATTTTGGTCTTTGCAAGATAAAATAATTGACCAGGAATGAAATTATATCAAACTGACATGATTAGATACATGTAATAGCTTTTTTTCTTCCTTACTGACTGACAAATTTTCTAAAATTTAACAATTGCAAAACAAATCAATTCTGTTAGCATATAGTGAAATTTGAAGCAAATTTTATTTTATTGCCAAAATTCAATTGGAAAAGGTATTGCAAAAAATATAAAATTGGCATACAAAATTTGGATGCACTATGTGTATGCAACATTGTTTTGAAATAATTTATCTCACATTTTTGTCAAATGTTCAAAAATTGTCATAATAATTTAAAAATGCATGCAAAAATTCACAGTCATTCTGCCAAAGAACTTGCACCAAGTTGACTAGGTACTAATAATATTCAATGACTATATAGCTGTCCTTCTGACAAAGTACCTGTAACAAGGTAAGATAGTTTATGGAGACATTTTCCTTTACTGTCCAATGTAAAAACAGCCCAATAAAGTCACAGCGGTCAGTATCAAAGAGAATGTTCTTAGAGTAAATCATTATTTTATGTGTCAGATTTTATTGAAACTTCACAGGAGGTCATACCACACACAATAACAATATTGCAATAAATATTCTTGTGAATTGTACAATATGTGCGACCAATTCATAAAATTTTGACCAAGGTTACTTAAGGCTGCTTAAGTTTGTAATAAATATTTTGTTTTATGGTTTGACCTCTCATAACTAAGAAATAATAAAGTCATAATATTTAATATTTTCATTTAAAAGTAAGAAAAAGAAATAAAACTAGTGAACAGTGGCTTTTCAATATTTTTTTTAATTTTATTCAGACTAAAGATTTGAAAATGTTAGATCTTGGAATTTTACTAATAGAACAAATTATAGATATAATGAAAATCACTTTTTTTCTCTACAAAATTGAAAATATTTAACTGATATTAATAAAAGCAAACACAATAAATAAAGAAACACTTATAAAGACATAGAAATAATTTGCCTGCATAATTGATGTTGGGTTAAAGTTACAGATAAAGCTGAAAAATATATATATTTCAAATTATCAAGATCAATAGTCCTGTCGAAAAAAAGGAAAAAGAAATTCTCAGAAGTCAAAAGTCAGAAAATGGTTTATTGCAAAGTATGGAAAGGCTGCATTTTCATAGATATATAAAAATTCAATATTGTGCTGGAATGAACTTAAGATGAATGATTCTTAGATGTCAGCTTGTAAAATAGTCAATTTTCTGTTTCTGACATTCAAAGTTTTAGAAATTTTGCTCAATCGCTGTATTTAAGTCTAGGACTAAAATGGGTTTTATTTTTATGCTTAAATTTAATGTCCTATTGATTAGTGCTATTCAACCTGGGATGACTTAAATTGGGTCACTGTTATGATTTGACCTACTAATATATATTTAGTATTAAACTATTAATCAGTATATCTGAAATTGATCTTTTTGTTTCACCTAAGGAAATCAATGTAACAATGAAAATGAGGTCAATAAAAGAATAATAGGGAAGCCTTTAATTTTTATTATACTATAAGTATTATAGTCATGTATCAATAAGGTCAAGAAATTCAATTATAAAATATCTTATTTATTTCTTCTTTATTTCAGAATGTGATTGCCTAAAACAAAAATTTGGGTATGCTTTCATATATTATTTCAAGCATAGGCATAGCTTGACAGTGTATCAGTTAAATGTGATTTTGAGAGAGTTGGAAGCTTAATTGGGTCGGGGATATATTGATTCTTGATAAAATGCTTATCACCTAGCAGAAAACATTTGGTGCATGTTCAGGACAATATGAAAGGACTAATGCATAAGTAAAAGAACAATCAATATCACATAACTTAACGTCAATAGAAACAAGTGAGTTATCTCCTATTTCTAATAACAGGAAACCATAAAGGGAGATAACTCATTAATCAAATTCACTGTCGACTGCTCATAAAAATTCAATTATCTCTTCCATACTTTAATTTTTTCTTTTTCTTTCTGCAAGACATTATAGATAATTCAATTTAATAAATACTTCTACATTTTCATTTTACAAAATGCAGTACAGTTCATAGTATGATAAAAATGAAAGCTTTTGCAATTTGTGGAAATCCCATACATTTTACAAAATGCAGTACAGTTCATAGTATGATAAAAATGAAAGCTTTTGCAATTTGTGGAAATCCCATATTTAGAGGACTCCATTACCTAATTATCACCATAAACATGATACATCATCACTATTTTACAGAATAAAGCGATGAAGCATGACACTTTTATTGAGCAAAAACCCAGAAATATCCAGGAAATTTACAGCCATCAAAGTCAATCAGGTATCAAATATAATATGATGACATAAAGAATTGATTATCAAAGAGTGGATTGCTATTTTAGAATCATACTTTTATTAGTTTTAATAAGACTGAGTTTCCTAAACAAGTAATTACATTGAAATATTGGTAATTTGTTAGCAACTTCCTTGTTGATATCGCAAGTTATATAACTAATGTATCAAATCATCTCATTGGCTGAAAGAAATGTTTCTCTATGATTGGTTTCCTGGCACACTTTTTCTAGAATTACTGTGAAATGAGATATAAACACCATAAGTTTACCTAAATGACTGTAGAAAAACATGCATAAAATAAGAGTGTGAAACATCATTGTATAGAATGCACTTTAAATTACCAATAGAGGGGAGATAAGTCATGGAATGTTGCTATAATTTGTCTTTTGTGAAACTATACATAATTACGTAGTGAGGATCAATGGTTTCTTTATAGGGCTCTGTTAGTCTTTACAATTTCAATGAATAATTACATTTAGTCTTCCATTAAGATACCATTATTAACAAGAGTGCACAAGCAGAAATGTCAATGCCAGACAGACATACACCTAACAACTATCCATACATCAAATATAGTGGTCCTTTCTCTAATAGTACCTGAGAAACAGATCAAACCACAAAATCTTAACATTGATCAATGAACCAGGAAAATGAGGTCAAGGTCATATGATTCCTTCCAGGGAGACCTGTACTTCTTACAGTCATTCCACACACATAATATGGTTGACTAATATGCATAAAGTATCTGAGATATGGATTTAACCACATAATTTAACATTGCTGACTGATCAACGAAATGATGTCAAGGTCATGTGAATCCTAGTAACCTGACAGATATGCAGATTTTGCAAACAACTTGCTTTTGCACTTTGAAAAGTCCAAACTCAAGTTTCACCCAAAATTTACTAGAATACAGAGCAAATCTGAGAAATGCCGCAGTTAAAAGCTACATCCGTTTAGAGTAACATATAGTTTCCTTTTATAAAATTTAAAAAACTTACTACATTTGTACTATTAAAACACTAAAACAGATTCTATAGGTGCGTACAAGAATATGGAAAAATTTTCTGACCAGCAATTAATTCTCTCAGAGGATTAATATAATTTTAAACAACTGAATATTTTTCCACTGAATATTGAACTCGTAACATTTATGTAAACATTATTAACTTCAGTGTACGTGACATTGACCACAACAATCTGACGTTGACCATAACAATCGGCATTTAATATAATCTTGTGGTCAATATGTTTAATTGGCAATCCTCCTACATATTTACCTCATTCTTTATACAGTTTAATCAGAGTGTGAAAGCTACACAAATGTAAATACTCATTCATTAGGTTAATAGAACTACTGGACATTTGCCACCATATAATAATTAGTAAACCTAGTAAATCATTAACCAACATCTACAGAATCTTAACTGAATGGAAAATGTTCTTTAAAAATTGTAGTTATTTTATGTCTTCTAGGGAATGTTTTCCTTCCTCTACTAAACTATGACTTATACAAGTAATGTGCATAATTATGCATAGAGTGCAAAAAAAAAGAAAAAACAAGACCTAAATCCCATTAAATCATTTAAGACTTTTCAGTTTCCAAATCAGTCATGTCTGGCATATATTATATATGAATGTTTCCGGACTCTTGGGGGAGATTATTCTTGAAAAGTTTGAAAAAACACATAAAATTAGACAAAAGTCCTTGTTTGAGTCATTTTGACATTTTTGTAGCTCCTGTATTGATGATCAGTTTTGCTGTTTACAGTTTGTTCTTATCTTTTATAGATTTTGAGATACTTGCTAAACACATAATTTAAGGGCAATAACTTGTTCACAGGTATCATCAGATGGTTTTGGTCATTTTGATATTTATTAAAGCTCTGGAATTTGCATAACAAGTTTACAATTTCTGCCTTTCTATAATTTGTCAACATCTATTGAAATTTTAAGGCCAACAACTGACCTTAATGATAATTTGAGTGCAAATAGTAAGTCAAATCTTTAAAAGTTTAACCAACAGCAACATTGACAAAGTAGGCCAAGCAATGGCAATATTTCACTTTGCATTTTGGCATCAAAAGTTAAAACCTATTTATAACCAATTGATATTAAATAAATCTGTTATACAATTTCAATTCAATTTGCTCTGATTTAATTTATTCAGAGTTTATGCAAATCATGATAAGGTGCATTATCCTTGAAAGAATTTTTCCATAAATATCAGTTCTATGTTATTTATTATTACTTCATAGAAATCATTGGTACCCATGGCCAAATTATACAAGATCTTACAATACAACTGTACTTTAAATCTAAACACCTGACAAGAATCCCTGACCCTTGACTTTAAAATATCATTGTTTTGCTTTAATTTTCTTCTAAAATATATAGCATATAACAATACAATAAACTTATCAGGGCAAAAAATATGATATTCGATATAGATCAAACCTTTTTGACATTTGCATCTTTTTGAGGCTATTTGAAAAAAACAAAAAAATATGAAGTCTTAAATCTGTTTAATTTCTCTCCCTTTTTTATCATAAACATTAGTAAATAATTTAGGTTTAACAACCTGCTCTTTTAAATTCTAATTTTCAACCCACATGCCCTATATTATCGTATGATCTACACTGGGTTAAATTTAATTCAAAAATATTTTGGCAAAGATTTAAAGAAATCTACTTTACTAACACCAATACCTATATATATAAGTATAAAAGACAATATAGACTACTAATCTACGATAAAGGTTTTACGAAGAGATCAGGCGATACATGTACTTTACGTAAACCAGAAATATTCCATAGGATTGGTAATACAATCAATTTATTGTAAACATTTTAATAAGCACTTATAAGTTAAGACCATCGTGTCCTAGTACTGAACACCTTCCATTATAGGCTTAAACAATTATCCATATCCAGGGAAAAAAACAAATCGGTGAAGTTTTAAGAGGAAAGATTTTAGTGCAAATAAGTTAACTGGTTTTAGCGCATTTTTTAAGTTTGTCTTAAAACTAATTATAAGATCACAACATTATCTGTTTATCCTCACCCTCAGTGGCGGACCCAGATCTTTTCATAAGTCAGGATACACTGACTGGCCTAAAAAGGGGGGGGCCTCTCCAGTCATGCTTCAGTGATTCCCTATATAATCAACCATTTTTTTCAAACAAAAGGGGGGCTCCCCCAGGCTCCCCTGGATCCGCTCATGACACTACTCTTTGACAACTGGGATTTTGTTTCAGTAAAATGATAACTTAAGGTTCTCATTAACTCTTAAATTAAAAATTCAATTCTAAAATAAATATTTAATTAGCCAAAAAAAATAAATCATAAAGGAATAAAATTGTTACTGCCTTCCCGTTGTTTTTTGTTCTATGAAGCCATATATATATAATAAGTTGGCAAGGCTAAAAGTTGCCTACACAGAAAAGAAAGCTAAAAGATGCTTTCTTCAAAGGCATTTAACCAATTAGAAAGGTTAAACCCTAAAATAAGATCCTTAGCTAAGTAGGTCACAGTTAATTACCATTATTTGGATTCCATTAATTTGACCATTTTGAGACAATTCTTAAGATATAAAGTTCTAAATCAGTGAAATTGAACTTGATTAGGTAGTAGCTATTAGCAAATTAAACATAATCATGTGGATAGATTTTTAGCTATTTTGAGACATTTCAAGGGTTTATATGTCTCATATATAGATTGCAGTACAGAAATAGTAGAAATAAGAGTATCTTGTCCGGTATTTTATTATGAATAAGGCATTCATGCTCCAAGTATATAATTTCTCATTCAAGAGCAAGATTATGTTAATTAACATTAAATATTGTTTTTTATAGAGATAATGAAAAAGCCAAAACAGCATTATTTCAATTCTCGAAAAAGTTTCACTAAGTATGAGATTTCAAAAATCTACATGTAAAATTAAACATATAGGGTTTGTTGATAAAAAGGTACTGATGCAAAACTGTCATCAACAAATTTGCTATATGAAATGTGGTTTTATCATTGCTGTATTAATTAAATGAATTTTGAGCTTCAATTTAAAACGGTGGAGTGATCAAAAATAATAATCTTAAATATGGCAAAAAAAACCAAAGCATTTTATGGCTGGAATAAAACATTTTCAAAGCTGTTCTTGGCCTTCTTCGTTATAAATGTGGCTTCATTTATTTTCATGGCTACCAATTCTAAAAGGTAAAGGGGATCCCAATCTGATTTTCTCACGGTTCTCAGTACATGTGAGCTCCAAAGCTGCACATACTTTTGACAGAAAGATTTGGCAAGAGCATTGCAATGTCAGACTATATTTATGAAATATTTATTTCTATTTTCTGATATTATTTTGTTGTTGTGATGTTGTCTTATTAACATAAAACAGACCTATTTTTGTTTTCATATGTATTTTTAGAGTCTGTTTATCTCTCTTGTAAACAATGTTGAATTTTAAAGTTGAAAATGTGCTCCTTATATAGTAAAGACCTATAAAGCAAATAAAAAAACAAACAGTTTAAATTATGGCACAAACTATTTTACGAATTCTTGATGTTAGAAAAGATATCAAATGGTTTTTGAAAGTGTAAAATTAAGTGCAGGGATCATTCGAATGCCCAAGGTTTGCTTTTTTTTCTTTCAAAATTTACTAAAACTGTTTAAACAATACAAAAAAGCCAACTGTCCAACTTAATTCCTGCTTGAACATGGTCATTTAGGCCTCTGAGTCCTAGTTAAGTCCAGTTTCATGGGTTTGTGGAAAAAAAACAATAATTTAACCTTGACCCTTGACCAGCACTGGTATAATAGTACCTGTCTGTTTACAACAAAAACCCTCTCAATTAAATAATAAGCTTTCCACAATTTAAGTCAACAAAATAATGGATGACAAACATTACGCAATAATACATAGTACTGTGAGTGAACTGGACATTTAATTTGAGAAAAAAATCGGTCAATTGTAAAACTGGACAATACAAATTATCAATTCAATAGAAGGTTTTACATAAATAAGGAAAACAAAGTTAATCCCTAAAGACAGGTTAAATCTAGTTTTTGCACCAATCTGTAATATGATGACTTGGCATTTTTTACATGCTGGACACAACTGGTCAAATGTGGATGTGTTACATGTATATACTGCCCTTTTTAATATAGAGGTGGTAAACCTGAACAAAATACCATAGCTTTTTTTTTGGGGCGGGGGGGGGGGGGGGGGGGGGGGGCGAATAACTTGTCTTTCTAATTTTTTTTAACCAATCAGTTTAATTCAGTTAAAATATAATATTTTTTAATATATCAATAAATTTTTCATTTTGCAATTTTGTATAATACTTATAAGTGAAAAAAGTACATTCAATAGAATATTGGTAAAAAAAAACCATGTGCAAATGGTCATGTAAACAAGAATGCACATGTTTGTTATAGCACTAATCATACCCTTAATCATCTTCGCTAGCCAAGGGTTACGATCCACTCCCGCTCTCTTCACCCTTGGCAGATTGAGCCAACATTTGTGATATCAATGTTGCGCCATCTATCAGAAGATTAAATTCACGCCCATTTCGAATACATTATTCTTGACCAATGGTAGCACTTGAACTCTTTAATTTGGAGGTAAAAACACGGTAGCGTCTAGATTCTATCCACTTGGTAAAGCCGGAAACGAAAATATACGTCAACATTCATCCATTTGTGCATGAAACATACGCAGAAATTTCTATAAGTTGATTAAAAACATTCAAGTTGTCACTAAATATAGTCGTATGTTTAGTGATGTAAAGACTTGTTGCACAATAAACACGTGGCAATTGTTTACAAACACTTTCTTCATTTACACGTGGTCATGTTATAGGCGCTTTTTTATTGGATGCAGCGAGTTTCTACTGCAACCAATAAAAATCCTTACCTTGTGTCTCCGAAATATTATCTCAATCCGCCAAGGGTGAAGAGAGCGGGAGTGGATCGTAACCCTTGGCTAGTGAAGATGACCCTTAATAGTATTTCAAGGTAGTGCAAAACTGGAACAAGGTATTGACTGATTTGAAAAGTGCTTTGACATTACAACCCACCACTCACAGTCAAGCTGCATACTAAATATGAAGTCATTCTGTTTGGAAGTTTCTGAGAAAAGGTAGACACAACTATTTTTGGAACAGACTGACAGACAATGTGATTGCACTTAGCCCTACTTCTAAAGTGGCTGTACAGTATTCTGGAACTAACACATTTTCAATAAAAGAACATATCAAAACTGTCTTTTTCAAAGTTTAAATGATTAATAATATATTTTTTTGTGTAGAAATTAGGTATGTTTAATCTTTGTTTTCGGTGGTATCAGTATATTTTTTTTTACTTCACAAATTAAATCTAAGGTGTAGCCAATGAATCATTTTATAATTTTGTCATATCATCAGGTGATATGAAAATAGTATCATACTAATATTTTAGACAAAATATTATCATGATCCCAGGTGAAGACTAAAAAAAGCTTACTAAATATTTTGGATAAAACATTAGTCAACAAACGTGGGCTTGATGTTTTCTGTCAAATATGTACATATGATAGATAACAATTAGTGTGCCAAAATTATATCTCAAAACATAAAATTTAAAAGTCTGAAGTGTTTTTGTCAAAGAGTCCTAACATAACAAACAGATCTTATATCAGAACTATGTTAAATATAATACGGAGATCAAATTTCAAAGACAATTGAAGTCCTAACAGACAATTCCTAAAGTTGACATTATTTAAATAGATCCTTCACATTAACAAACAATCTAGAGCATTTTTTTTTTAAATTGAACTGATAAAAATAAGATTTGATCACCTCTATTGTACAAATCCTTGACATATATTATTCAAAAATATAATTTTAACCATATAAGATAAGGCTCACAACTGGTGATAAATCATTTTTAGACTTGTTAAAATAAATTACCCTAGATTTTGTGTCATGGTGACTTTAACATACAATAACACTTTTAACTTGTTTAAATAGGAGTTATAAATTATAAAGTGCATGTTTCATTATTTTACAAGACAAGCAAGAAACACTTAGTTCAATTTTTGTGTATTTCTATAGTTTGTTCAAAATATTTTGTTGACACAGAGATATGTCTCCCCTTGGTGTAATATTGATAGTGTACTTTAAATGGCAGTATTTTTGTCATGCTATCTGAGCAAATATTTCAAGGCAGCAGGGTAAATATCTTTGGGATTCTGTTTCAAGTAGACCAGTCTGACGAGTCTTGTCATATTCTATTGTGTTGCTCAGTTGCTGTCTTTAAGTGACTCCTATAGCACATACTGTAAATTCAGAAATTAATGCCAGGTTTTTATTATTGCGAAAAATGGGACTGAGTTGTAAACGCAATAATTTAAACTCGCATTTTGAAATAATTTATATGAATTTAATAAGATATTTCTCAAAAATCGTTAAAATTAAAATCGCATTTAAGTCTAAAATGACAAAATCGCAATAATTTCTGAATTTACATGTTAAAATTTCTACATAATAGATCAAAATGTCTTTTAATGACAGTCTGCACCAAAAACTTTTTTGACTACTAGTCCAGAGACCAATATTTTGAAAAAAAAATATTGGTCCAAGCAAAGTTTTGCAAAAACTTACTAGTCCTAATGAAATATTACTAGTCTGGTGGCATCGGACTAGTGGCTAACCGTGCAGACTGTTAATGATTTTCTTAAGTCACTTTTTGTTGTCCCCCTTTTCAATTACAAGTGGGACCTGGTCCCTCCTGTTTCCATCTTCTACATCCTTACAGAAACTGGGTTGTGTCTCAGAGAAGGAAACAAGTGCAATCAGTACAGTGTCACTCACATTGTCAAACAAGATTTTTATCAAGCGTGTCACCTTTCAAAAAGCTGTAATACAATTATATGTCCTGACATAAACATAGGAGACATGACCACCAATGTGAAAAGGATGGTATCGACTAGCTAATTATAAATATTATGTCAGTCGTATCAAACTATTTCAAGCTTTATAATTTATAGGATATCTTAGAGTACAAAAATGTAAGTTAAAGGTTAGCACGCAAAATACATTGTAAAAGCCTAAGTTATGGCTTAGTTCCTCATTCTATAATACCCTAGCTATATATAGCTTAGTCTTTTTCCATAAAAATTGATACTTTCTGAGGGGGTAAAAAATTGGTTGACTAATGTATATAGGGAATCATTGAAGCATGACTGGAGAGGGCCCCCCTCTTATGAAAATTTCTGGATCTGCCACTGAAAGAAGAATCAACTGGTTATCAATTTAGTCTTCGTGGCTTATAATGGCCTCCAAAAAAGACAATTTTGATAATAAATTTGCTGGACCTATCTTTACTTATTCTGATGCATTCTTTTCTTTTAAGTTGGTCTTTTTTTAATGGAGGCTAGTCAACAACTAAATTGATAGAATAAAATGTAGACCATAAATAGTGTTCATGACAATGCACTAAACTTGTTTTTTAAGTTAATCATTTGAGGTCTCATGCTGAGTTTTGATACTGTTTAATTTTTGAGAGTTTTATTTGCTTATCCAAGCGATTGATCTGCTACTCTTAAAAAATACAACAAAATTTATAGTTTACTTTTAATCATAAATCTGTATCTTGAACTGTTAACATGGTTAAGGTGACAAAAATCAAATTCATACAGAAACTTGTAAATCAGTTTAGCAAGTTAAAGATTTAGTTGTTGGGTTGAAAATCTCCTAAATTATGAAATTTGGTGGAGGGTTTTTGCTAGCTGTTTGATTACTAGATAAAATCAGGAAAAATATACTTTTTCATTAGACTTATCAAATAGGGATAGCTTTTAAAAGTTCAGAAAATCAACTTTGCAAAAAAAATCAATTCTAAATGAGTTAGTCACAACAAACAAGACAAAGGCCATGACAAAATACCATGGTCAAAACCTCAGTCTATCTTAAAGCAAGTAGGGGTCTAGTATGTGTTTAAAGATGAATGGTTGAAATACCCCTGCATGACAGCTGATCTAATCTTTATGAATTCAATGATAAAACCTGATTCAAAAAGGTCATAATAAAGATCATACATACATTATAAGTGCTCACATACAAGACTCTTGAAATAATTATTTTTTAAGATTTCCCTTAATTCAAAGCCATCTTTATGTATCTCAAAAGATACAGAATTGTTCTAACAAGGGAAGAATTTATAAATATCAGTGTAGCTGTTCAGAAGCTGTGATAATCATTATATCTTGTGGTATATCAATTTTCGTGGGTTTCATACATATAGGGATTGATGTCAAGCACAAACTTAAATGTTCAAAGAAAATAGAAATTTTCCATAGGCTTTCATATGAATACAGACTATAAATAGCAAATCCATGAAATCAATTATTTATGAAAATGTTTTTGAATTATTTAACAATGGTCATTTTGAGGCCCTTTAAAGCTGGCTGATAGGTGTGAGCTAAAACTAAGGCTCTGTGTTGAAGCTGTACTTTGACCGTAAATGGTTTAATTTTTACACATTGTGATTTGGATTATGTGAGTAGTCTCATTGGCACAAATACCAGCTCTTCTTATTTCTATTTGTCCTCAATCCACAACAATTGGTACCCTTGAAAATATATGAATACACCGTAGTCAGAAAGTGACAAATCACTTTAACTTCCCAATCCGCTCCTAAGAGACACATATTTGCTTTTCATGTCTGATATATTTTTTTCAACCCTTTGTGTGACATATACTTGTAGCTAGTATTACAAATTGTAAAAAGGTAGGTAGTTAAAAGAAAAGTACACACTACACTGAGTCCAGACCTTGACAAATAATGACAGCTCAGCAAAATATGCTGGCTGTCACATACATCTTTATTGGAGACAATGTACCTTCTAAGGCCAAATAAAATAGTATGTGTGATTCCAGTTACATCCCCAAAAAAAAGTTAGTTTAGGTTAGGTAAGGATTTTATGAGTTTTTTTACATTAAGTCTAATTGAGAGCAACATTCGATCTGACTTCAATAGTGCTTAATGAAAAAAAAAAAAATTGGAGTAGGGAGGCACATATATATACTGTCAGATATACTATTTCCAGGGGTGGAGGCTATTATTTCAACTAAAAAGTAGGTAGGATAACTGGAACCATAAATACATTTTAATTTGGCCGTAAAGTCAAAGTATTTTACATCTAAGTTAATTACAACTGGGATCAGTACCCGGTCACAGGGTTTCTAAATGAAACATACACTCTCAAAAGCATATAATTTGAAACTTACAGTACTCAATATAATTTATATTCATGTTCAAAATTAATCGTTTATAGCTCAGATTACATCAATACATAACCAGGGATTACTGAACTTGCGACCCAAAAATGACGATTGGCCTGGACAGGTGACAAGTTACATTTGTTTATAAACCTCACTGTACTGCGTAAAGTGTACATGTGAGGTGAAAAAAAGATCAAGTACTTATGAGTGATTAAGTACAAACGTGATTATAATTACATGTCTTTGCGTACAAAAAAATAGAGATTAAGGTCCCAACAATGTAAATAGAGGATCCTTTTTGCAATTTTAAATTAGCAATTATAATCTGATTATAAAGCAACATTGGTATTATTTAGATTTATATATTAATATATAATTCATTTCGTTCAGGTTAAAGACATTTTTAATTATTTAATACATGTACAAACCAGGTGCTCTGCAGGATGCAGCTTTATACGACTGCAGAATGGCTCAGATGTCAAACCCTGAACAATTGGGTCAAGTATGGACACACCATTCAAGCTTGATACAGGTCTGAATTTGGATTGTGATAAAGTTTTTGACAAAATATGAGTTTCTGAGAAAAAAAAGTGTCAAGATTTTTTTTTGCCCCCAATTCCTAAACATTTTGAGCCATAATCCCCCGGCCCCCCCTAAGTCAATACTGACTATACCTTCATTGTATGGAAACTTGTGGAATAATTTCAGAGAGATTCATACACTTAACACTAGTTATTGTTTGAAAACTGCAAAAATGCTCATTTTGGGCCCCTTATTTAAGTTATTACTTAACTATTGGGACTGTAACCCCAAAACTCAATCTCAACCTTCCTTTAGTGGTATTGAACATTCTGGTAAATATTTATAGAGATCCATTTAATAAATCTAAAGTTATTGTCCGGAAAATAAAAGCGTCTTCGGACAACGACGCAGACATGATAGCATAATAAATAAAATGCAAAAAAAATTTGCAGTCGTATAAAAAATTAAAACAGTTCATGTGTCTTTGAAAATATGTGGATCTGAAGGAGGGGGAGAGGCAATACAATTCTAACCCACCTCCAGGCTTATAATTCAGCTTAATCTATTTCCTACAAAAGCTAAGTTAAGTATATGTACCAGGCTACCAGTCATGCCAGTATATTCCACATGCAACTTATTATTAGACTGGCTGCCAATAACAAATCATATTTTCCATGAGAATGGCCAAGTCAACTAAGATTAGGTACTACAGAACCTAAAGCTACTTTGAAATGCTGCCATAGGTCACTGCTTTATGGTACATGAGAACCTGTTGCCAAAAATACTTAATAGGCTCACATATTTTGTGTTAATCAGCTAATTCAACTATATAAACAGAAAGATTAATATAAGGTAGTCTAAAATGCTTTCATTAGTCACTGAGTTGCCAATGTAGGATGTAATTTTTTCAGCTAAATTGGAAAATCAAGTAATTTTTGCACATTTTTTCTAAGTCATAAAAGTCAGGAGCCTCTGGCCTTTGTTATTTTTGTATGATTTTTAATTTCAGTTTCTTTTATATGTTTCTGAGTTAATAGTTTGACTTCCATTATCACTGAACTAGTACTGGTGCATACTTTTGTTTAGGGGCCAGCTGATTTTCTCATTGTATTAAGACCCATTAGTGGACTTCAGCGGTTTTCTGCTCTTTGGTCCAGTTGATGAATCTCTTTGACACATTCCCCATTTCCATTCTCAATTCCAAATAAACAGAAGGTACAATAAAAGCTAGTATAAACATGATAAAATGCTTTCATCAGTCATACTTTGTCAATAATAGGATTTCCTTTTTTAAGGTAAATGGATTAAAGTCTACTAAATACTGTGGATTCATTAATTTTCGTTGGTACCAATTTTCCTGGATTGAGGAAAATTTTCATTTTCTTGGATATTTGATTTGGTAGTTTTGCAAAAGTCTGCATACATTCTTTAATACAAAAAAATTGAAATTCACTGTTCATTAGAATTTGGGGTTCTCAGGTAACCATGAAATTCACTAAAATTGTTTTCCAATGAATATTAATAAATCCACAGTTAACAAACTTTGAAAGGATAGAATCCTTTCATTAGTCACTGCTTGGCCAGTAATAGGATGTTTTTTTCAGCTTAATAGCTTAATCAAGTCACTATCACCTAAAGCAGAAGCTACTATGACGTGCTGTCATAGGTCATCACTTTATCCTTGCTTATACGCAATATGATAAATCACGTCAGGAAGGAATTACATGTAAATCCTGTAGTTATGTAAATAGTATTAACAGCTCATTAATAAAGACAGAATGTTTATCATTCTAGCATCTTCCTTCTCTGTTGTTTACATGTTTGTTAGCTTCATCAGTGCAAGTGTACCTAGTACGTGCAAATTGCTGGTCGATTTCGTTCATATTCATTGACCGTTCACTATGTGCAATGATAATTTACTGTTATTATGTGTATTTACTATCAACAATTTCTTTTCTGAAATTCTAAAATTGTTCAAAAACATTAAACAGAACTAAACGAGGTTAGGTTTTTGACTAAAGAGGGGGGATAGGAGGGGTCCTGATCCCGAAATCCCGGACTTAAAAAAAAGAAATCCTGAGGTCCCGAATTTTAAATAAAGTAAATTCCGACGTCCCGAAATCCGAAATAAAGGATTCCCAGATCCGGAAAGGGTTAATCCCGGAATCCCGAGCTTAAAAACACTCCATTTTGGAGTCCCGGTAAAGGTCCTATTCCCCCCTCACTAAAGCTAGTAAGATTTTAGCCATAGAATATGTACTTAAACCACAGTGACGGATTTTTTTCCAGCTGAAAATGACATTAAATTAGTTTTACATCGTTTATTCAATGTCAGGTTTGATTGATTTAAAATTGTTAGTTAATTAGCATCCAGTGGCAAATGTTTCATGCATGTTAATTAGGACAGGAACAAATGTCAGATTTGAAGGAACTTTCACTGTCCAAAATAAGTAGAAGTACAAAGAATGTATTATAGTGGTCAATTTGCCATCTAATCCTTAAGAACTAGTAAATACTTTAATTTAGCTTCAATGAAAAAACATTATATTTTTCTGAAATTGTTTCAGTTCTTGAAGTATATATGTGCATGTAACTATACAATACATTATTTGACTTTTACACAAAACATTATTCATACAAAAGCATGCATTTCTTTCAAGTGATAATTTTTATCTGATAAATCGAAGGTGATGAAACCAAAATTGCTCTGGCAGAAGAGCAGCCAATCTCTAGAGAAGTCAATGACTTACAGGTGTTGCAATATTGCCAATAATATTTTTGAGATCAAACAAATTTACAAAATTACCTCTAAGGACTTGATGATAAAAGGTGGCATGAAAAACACTAAACTTCCAGTGGTCAATATATTACCTGCATATCGGGCATTATGGGAACATCATGAACATGTTGATATAAATTTGAACCCTGTTTTGAAATTGACAAGACTTTTAAGGTGCTACATGTTTGTAGTTTATAACCCTGTAAGTTGTAACCAGAAAACATTACATGTATTCTGTCTTTGATGTTTCTAATATATTATGTGTGGTTTGCCTAGAAGCAGAAAATACATTTTTTCAAGATTTTGTTTAACACATTTGTACATCTATAGCCAGCTATAGGCTATCATATGGAATCACTGATTAATTCAGTCAGTTAAATGAAAAAAATCGGATCGAAACCCACATACAAGTCTTATCTTTGTCCCTATGTTTCAGATTCAACTACATTTTTTTTGTAAACAAATTTCTATAGTTAAGATTGTATGGATTTACAGGTACAATGTTTGACTGAATTTGTTTTCATCATGCAAATGAAACTAATGGAAAAAATTCAATCATATTAAAGAAGAAAGCAATAAGTCACTAAAGTCAGTAGTATAAATTTGTCTTATTCAGTCCTAAAATAAGGCAGACAGGCATCAGAGTGTTTTTTTCATTTTATTCTTACTCAGAGGATAAACTTAATTTCTGACAACAGTATTCTTAAACTCTGTGTCCAAAAATTATGATTTTTTATTGTAATTTAATTTACTGTGCTTATCCAGTGACCTTTGGGGTATCACATTAGCAAAGACCAAAACAGTTTACCAAATTGCAGTCAGATTTCTACTCCAACTAACTGATCAACTGGTAAAATATTTTAGCAGATTGCTCAAGTGAAATGTTGTTAGTATGAAGTGAGTGCTGTAAAATAAAAAGTTATACTTACCATCCAGATCCAGTCAGTTGATACCTTTGTCAATCATTTCTAACACAAATAATACCTTACTATAGTATGAGTCACTGAATAAAATGGTCTAATTTTAACATGGAAACTTCTATCATAAATAAATATTATAAATGAATAGTTCAAAACATTGTTTTGTAGGTGTATATTCTATAGCTTTGTCTTCTAAGATGAAGTTATTGTGCAATTGTGATTCGAATAACATTTTGTATACAAATTACTGATCTGCTGGCAATAAAGGGAAATAATTTACATTACAAATAATCAGCAAAATTTTGTTCTGTCTGATAAATATCAAATTTCCCCATTTAATTTGTTGTAACATTATTTCTGTTATTATTTAACTTTTATCCTCTGTTCTAAAACGAACAATGAAACTTATTTAATGATGAAAGAAGATTAACAGCTGTTTTGCAAAATGTTGAATTGTTCAAAGTATAAAGGATTGTCTACCAAGGAGTACAAGATATCTTATAAGCAGTATTTTGCAAAACCTTTCTAATTTGTGTTTCAATTGCCCTTCAATTTCATACTAATTTTGCATTTCATTTTTTTTTTTATGAATCTTTTGTAGGCAAAATCATAAGCCTCGTATCATTGATTAAATTTTATGTGTACATTTGAACTCAATATAAATTATTTCCCTTTAATGACAGCAGATCAGTAATTTGCATAGAAAATGTTATTCGAATCACAATTGCACAATAACTTCATCTTAGAAGACAAAGCTATAAAATATACACCTACAAAACAATGTTTTGAACTATTCATTTATAATATTTATTTATGATAGAAGTTTCCTTGTTAAAATTAGACCATTTTATTCAGTGACTAATACTATAGTAAGATATTATTTGTGTTAGAAATGATTGGCAAAGGTATCAACTGACTGGATCTGGATGGTAAGTATAACTTTTTTATTTTACAGCACTCATTTCAAACTAACAACATTTCACTTGAGCAATCTGCTAAAATATTTTACCAGTTGATCAGTTAGTTGGAATAGAAATCTGACTGCAATTTGGTAAACTGTTTTGGTCTTTGCAAATGTGATACCCCAAAGGTCACTGGATAAGCACTGTAACTACTTCCTTATCTACATACATGACTGAGGAAAGCAAATTTTCAAAATCTTAACTGCCAGGTCATTGTCATGACTGTAGAATATGTTCCAGAAACATTAGGAAGGTTCATTACTCCAGATTTAACCTTCAATACATGTAAATGTTATGCTGCCATTACTCTAGTAAAAAGATTATCTGTCGAGTTGAACCTGATTTATCAAGGACAAAGTGAAATGCAACTTATCTATATAAGATAAATGTACTACATGTATTTGGTCAGATAAACTATAGAACTCGTACAGTAGCCTTGGCTCTGTGTAAATACATGTACTTTTGAATATTTTTACCACTTCATTTTTTTTTAAGGGGAAGTACATGTTGTTCAAGTTTAGCGAGGTTAGAAAACAAGATGTCAGTGAACTCTCCGAACTAAATTTTGTACATTTTGATCTTCACTGAATAGTTTGAGTGAACAAAATGGTTTAGGAAATGCTTTTCATTTATGTCTGTATGCATTTGCCCTTTGGCTAAGATTTCCGTTTAATACAATTAATAAAACTGGAAGTCAATACACAACAATGGCATACAAAACATTCAATATATAAATGTCTGCTGTGGGTAGACTCACAATGGCGTACAAAACATTCAATATCCAAATGTCTGCTGTGGGTAGACTAAGTTGGAAAGGACTTTTTAAAATAATTGTTCCTTCATTAAGTTTTAGAATCCCTTATGGCAGATTTTACAATAAGAAGGAATTATTGTTTTTTTGTATCCATCAAAAAAGCAATTGCTGAAACTGTGAAACAGACTGTGTAATGGAGTAATGCATTATGTTATTGAATAAAATGTGTCTTTCTGAGTAAATACAAATAAAAATTACTCTGTGTTTGTGTTTTTTGTTAGAATTAGAGGGTTTTCAATTTCAAAATATTGGACATGGAATAGACATCATGACCTACTTTACTGACATCCAGCTTATTTGGAGTGGAATTTTGAAGTATTATTTATAAGTTGAGCCTAATAACATGGACTTATATTTTAATAAAAAGTCTTCTTTTGTGTTTTAATCATAACTTTAAGGCAGATTTTTTTTGGTAAAGGCTAAAAAAGGTAATTTAATAATATTGTTGCTAACGTCACATCTTTTCCGTCCATTGTGGTATGTCACGATCGCAATTTTCTTGTTGGTTCTCAGACAGGCCATTGTAGTTATTTTTATCCCGGGTTTTATAAATAATTGAAAATAGCAATCATATTAAATTTGGATGACGTAAGGGGGTCAAAGGACTGGAGGAATCAATATCATTGGCTGTTTTATTTTTTGCGAACGTTACTGCTCGAGGTTTCCGTCCTAATCAGTGTCACGTGAGCAACATATATTTAGATCTGTAACTCTCCTGTATAGGAGTTACGATATCGCCCTTTGCAGAAATAGATTCGGAGTCAGTTCCTTCACATGATGGGGAAGCAAAGAAGGTCAGTTGTATGTAATATTGTTACAAGAGGACCTTAAATGTATTCCGTCCATCAAAAAGACGTTCGCAACAAAGCGTAATGTCATGATAGTAGATGTTGCTAATGTTACTATTACGAATTGGTTTCTTGTGTATTCATTTGATATAAAGTACACCTACAAATGACATTCTGTATATTTAGAAATTCTAAACCAGACTGTACAATTTTATTACTCCAGGCATATATTAAACATCACTGTGTGCATACATTTTAACTTTTAAAGATGTTGTTGCTCATGTGACATGTCCCAATGTCGCTAACGTTACTAATTTATGTCTCCGTCACGTTAGCAACATGAAAGTAGGAGACAGAACACAATACTGTAAAATCTGCCTTATACAAACTTATTTAATGTACTAAACAAGTTATCTTCTTCAAGCCATTACAAAATGACAAAAATTGGTTTGCCACATCAGAAATCTGACAGGGTTCCCACTTACAATTTTTAGATGAGTAAATTTTGAAGAAAACAATATCGGTGCCTGATGATTCAACTCTGCAATAGAAATAACACAGTTAATGCACTAACCTGAATATCAGCTATCAATTCACAGAAAAACTCCCGTACATCTTCAAAGGGACACTCATATGCCAATCTAACAAAGTCTGGTAAATGTTCCTTCAGTAGAGGATGAGAACCATTTTTCTTTCCATTGCTCATAGATGTACCGTTTTTCTGTCCATTGCTCATATATATGCTATTTACAGGGCTACCATAACCTTCAATCCACGAGTCTGTCAGTTTGGATATCATGTTAAGACCCTGCTTTCGTATAGACTCATTCCGTGTAGATAAACAATGAACGAGACGAAGAGAATCCTCATCTCTAACTCCACTTGCCATGGATGTATCTATAAATAGAAACAAAACATACCAATAAATGCTCAATACATATATATATATATCACCTAGGCCTTGGTTTTTTATACTAAATAGTCATACATAAAATTTAGACATCAGTGCTCATAGATTTTTCAAAACATCATAGAAGAAAACAAAGATTCTTGGTTATAAATTAACTCCATATATACAAATTTTGTAATTTGAAAAATGAAATAACTAAGTTCGCTGTAAAATGAAATAATAGTTTCATACGAAATTTGTTGGCCTATTTATATCAATAAATCTGAATGATAAAAAATACATTTATATGATGATACAATGTACACACAAGATAATTCAGGTACAAATTGATGGCATTAAGTGACTCACTGTAAAACATGGTAATTAGAGGTTACACTCAGATCTTTGTCCAAGTCATATCAACTTAGAATAGACATTGATATACAGTGTGATATTTCAGAGTAAATAACGAACAATACCCACCATTCACTGTGGACATCCAGCACCAAAATTATCTTGTGTGCACAAATACTGTGTAGTGTGTTATGAAATAACATCCCATTAAATATTTATTGAAAATTCTGACCTCATGTTTATGTAAATAATTTGAAACAGAACTAAAATCACAATGAACAATTCACGACATTGTAAACTTTACGTCACGATTCTATCTGAATATAGAACCATTGTTATGATGCTGTATTTAGTACATTGCAAGTTTTGATTGTGACGTAAACGTTGTTATGTGTAATATAGTGTATGTTCTTTTATTTATATTTTTGTTTGAGAATGTTTATCAATATTGCATACCTGCCTTCGCATTGAGTATTTCTTTTTTTTATAAATTTCAAAATATCCCTCTTTGACAATAAATAAACTTTGTTTTCAACCCCTTCAGATTGGTTTTAATGCATTGTGAATTTTCATCAAAAATACATCCCCAAACATATCTTAAAACTCAATAGTGAAGCTAATGATTTGTTACTTTCAAATAAATAATTGACAAGTCCGTATATAACAAGAAAGAACACACTGGAATGTCTTGTCTGCTTTACTGATCAGGATTGATTTTCTGTTGAAATTTTTTAAATATGTGTTTTCTACCAGAGATTGCTTCAGAGGGGGGACAGGCACCTGCCTTTTCTGGGTAAAAACATTTGGTTGATTATATGGAGAAGCACTGACACATGACTGGAGGCATTCAGTGAGCCCTCACTTATGAAAATTTCTGGATCCAACACCGACTACAGGTATCAAATAAAGTTAACATCATCAATGATTTATGAAAATGAGGTCACATTCTTACATGTATGCACCCTTCACAACATTCATTTCATTTTTAGCTCATTTTTTGCTGATTGAATTTGAGAAACAGACCTAACCACAAAAATCTGACAATTAACTACAGTATCAGAATTCTGATAATGACAGAAAAAAATTACATGTCAGATATAAAAACTAGTACCCTATATAGTATATACCCAAATGTACATGTTTTCAAAGCATACAAAAATGAGGACATGGACAATAGAAGTTTTATGGTATATTTTTGTAATATATCTGTCATTATTAACAGTATTAAATGGCAGAAAAATAGTGATTTTATGTGTGCTTTACATCTACGATTTGTATACATACTGATACATCTTTACAAAAGAGATGCTTGGACAATGTACTGGTATACAGATGTCTGACCGGTAATTACCTCCGTTAATCAGAGCGCTGTTTGAGATCTGCCAGGGTGCAGTGGTAAAAATGTACATCCTAATCAGCATTATCAACGGAGACATGTCACTTACTTATGTACAACCAACCATCAAGTGGAGATATGTCACTTGCTTATGTACAACCAACCATCAAGAACAATCCCGAACCCAACACAATGGAATGTAAGGGCACTTGGACAAAATGTTGGAAGTCTGTTGATATGTATAGTCCAGGTTGGAAAGAACCACCTAGCAATTCAACAGGACAGACTAACCGAATATTGATCTGTAGGTGTAAGTCAATATGACTAACCAACCCCCATTCAACCCCCCCCCCCCCCAATAAAGTAAAGAGATGTTGATGATTGTAGGACCAGGGATAGCTTGATTATAAATGAACACACCTGTGAAAATAATGATAATTTGGTAACAAAGTTATAGTTTTACTTAGTACTATGTTTTCATAAGGTAATTTCCACAAAAAATGCAATACGTTTCCTTTTTCACAATCTACATAAATCAGCTGATCCGACGTCCTTGTGCCGGATGTCATGACATCTTCTGCAAGGGGGTTTTCCGTGCATTTCACCCGTTTGAGAAGATATCTGAGGGTTATATGTGTCAAATGGTATTTTGTGAGACTTACCTTTGTCATTTGTTGAAAAGATAGTTAATATTAATGATTTACACGAAAATTGTGTCTATAAATGATAACTTGCTACCAAAACGTCCATGATGAAATTCTTAATGATGCGACGGAAAAATCTAGAAAGAATCCGAGATCGACGTCCTTGACTTTAAAGTGGGCGGGGTTCACCTATAAAGCAACGAATGAAATTATAATGCTTATTCAGCAAGATAAATCAGAATGGTTATCGGCAAAAAAAATATTCCTATTTAGGAGGGGGGGGGGGGGTGAAATAATACAAATTAACAATTCGATAGACGATTTAACTTAATTAGGAGGACAATTAAATTTTTAAGAAAGCGTTTGCTTTATTTTCACATTTAATTAAGATAATTTCCAAAGTATTTTTTTACCGTAAAAAATTCAAACCAGAAATGGCAGAATAGATCAATTTTCGTTATGCAAGCAACTTTAAATTTAAAAAAAAACGCTATGTACTATTTATTTTGAACAAACATTCTAAATAATCATAAAATTCTATACAAATCCTTGATAAAATTCAATTACATAATAAACATATTACATTTGTAGGCTGGGGACACTGAATGGCGGAATGCAGAAATGCTCAGGGTCCCACTGCCTAGAGGGGGCGCTTTATTTAAGATTTAGTGATTTCTTATAAAATTAACTAAACTTGTTCCACAGAAGGGGTCGGGTTGATGGGAAAACTTTGCTGTACCGGCGAATGACAATATTATCTCAAAAACCTACAAGCAATCGCTTAGCCAAAACTATAGATCACTCATGATTAACAGTAATAAATATCATCATGGTCAGCTCCTACTAATAAACTATCAGAAGCGGATTCAGGGGGTGGCAGGGGGGAAAGATTGGTTGCTTGTATAGGGAATCACTGAAGCGTGACTGGAGCGGCCCCCTCTTAGGTCAGTCTGTGGGCCCCCACTTATGCCGGAAAATTTCTGGATCCGCCACTGACTATTAGAAAAAACATAACTTAGCTAATCTGTAATATGCAATTCAACACGTGTGTTTATTATAAAGTGGTAATGTTTACATAACTTTGATATATTTATATTGATAAGTTCTTATGTGAGAAGGTATAACAGTTATCATATCAATATTGTTATTTATATACTAGAAAACACCACGCCCCGTATATATCTAATGATTAGATCAATAAAAACAAAAACAAGAAAATAATTTTAGAGTTTGACGATGACTGAATATCAATTTGCGGCAGTTTATCATAAGATGAGTGTGTGTAGTCAACTCTTGGAATCTTTAGATATAATATGTCAGCGGACAAATTGTCACAAACGACGAAACTAGTTTGTGTGAATAAAACTGAGAATGGAAATAGAGTATATGTCAAAAACACAATAACCCGACCAATTAGCAGAAAACAGCCGAAGTTCACAAATGAGCCTCGGGTCTTTAAAGCAGTCACTGTCAGACAATCCCGCACCTGGAGTCGGGCTTTAGCTTTACTGTGCAGTGAAAATAGACGTCTTCATAAACCTACCACAACGATGAACTAAAATTAAAAAAAAACATAGAAGACTAATAATCAAGAGGCTCCTGACTTGGGCCGGCCCAAAAATACGGCGCAGTTCGCAGTTGTCCCACTATACCCCTAGACAAATTGGAAGAAAGAAACACACAGCAATAGTCGACATATTTCAGAGGCCAGGGCAGAGTAAATGGAAGGAGATGATTCCAATTCAATCCTCTCAGTATATTATTCACCGAAACATTTTTAATTGATTTTTCTGTTTGGCCTGTCTTTTTGGTAATTCTGGATAGTGGTCTAGCTTTAGTTTGCACTATACCCAATTTTATTTTAGATTTCAATGGAAGTAATACATTTATACCAGGCAAATAGTGGCGTGCCGTAGAAGTGGATTCAAAGATAAAAAAAGGGGGAGTCTTTCAGAAAACAAAAAGCAAAGTAAAAGAAAGCAGTCTAATAGTGATAGTTATTGACAGTCCGATTTTGTTTTAAGATTCCACCTTACATGAATACATAACAAAATATATGATGATGCCGTGTATAGAGCTTGTTATTTAAGATGCGATCAATGTTATCGCTTCTGTATCGGTCCTTTGAAAAAAAATTATTCTTACAGGATATACATTTAATATTCGCCTTAACCTTGTCATTAGATCTTTATCAGCTGCAGTATACTAGGGTACTTGCATTGGTTTTGGGTGGGGTTTTTTTTGCATTTTTTTTTAAACATAACACAATATGTTTGCTGTTTTCCCCTATAAGAACTTATACATCCGCTCGAAACGTATCGTTTAGTGTGTATTTTAGCATTGAGCTAAGTCATGCATTTATCAGACTGCTAATACATTTTTCCATGCACTAGATCCGTTAAGGATGCAATAATTGACATTTAAAATTTTTAGTCTAACAAAACAAAAAATGTTTAATTTTAGTTGAAATCGAGCATCGAACGAACTTTCAATAATTGAGTCATCTTTGATCGATACTTATTGTCTTCTTTCAATTTTTCCATTTCGTATTTTTGTTTTAGTTTGGTGATGATCTAAACTGAAAATAACAACATTTATGAGTTTAGCAGTTCCTTTCGCCTGACTATCGCAAACGCAGTTCGGTATTGAAAAGCACACCAAAAGTTTCGAAAAGTACGCACGTAAAGTTGTAATTAAAGTTTTATGTTACCATGATCAATATTTTAAATTCAAATATAAAAACAACTGTACAGTTTAGGAAAAGAGTGACGACATTGTAAACCATCAATTGGAATGGCATGTTCAGGCTTCATCTTTGTTTTGTTTGTTCTTACTGGTGTTTCGGTAGGCGTTGATGCTTCCTGTAATGCAAAAAGAGGTCACGTAAATAATGCTTCGATAATTTTGTTCTAATTCATTGTTAAATGTTACTATCTTAATGGCAAAATGTGTTTCTTACTTTGTTTAAATTGAAAATGAGAGATAAAGAGAAAAAAGTAATGCGCAATAGAAAATTCGAAATGAAACTGGCGATGCCATGGCAAAGAATGAAAGACGACCAAAAGACAAACAAGTCGACAAAACATTCCATGATAGAATCTAAGGACTAAGCAACAGCCAGGAACCCGATGCTCAGCATAGGTAGTAGATCCTGCTTCACCAGTGGAATCCATCGTGTAAATCATGGTTAATACAAATTCGAAAAAAAATTGCATCCGGTCATGTCACAGGACAAATTTTCGTTTTAATCCGTTACACAAATGGTCAACCAACTTCGTAAAACTTTCGAAGTGCTGACTTCAATTTAACCACATGGAACTCTAGGATTTATAACTTCCTTTTAGAAGCAAGTCTTGATGATCAAGGAAATCCTGATACATCATGCATAGAACTCTTTTATTTCAGGAAAAACAACATGCGTTACGGAAGATCTTCTGGAAATGCTAATTAGAATTAATAGTCGGAAAAGTGGGAGTGGTGAGTTAATTATTTACAATCATATGATATTGTCAGTGACTATATTGTCTCTATTAAAATATTTGACACATATAAACAGGATCATCATATAAAAGGTTGAAATTTAGACATAGATGAATTTCTTGAAGATCACATCAATTCTAAACGCATTTAAGCTTATAAATAAAGGCAACACTAGTTCAAATGTCATAAATTGATTAACAGAAAACAAATCCGGGTTACAAACTAAAACCTACCAAACTTCTTAACTTCTTAAGCATGGCGGAAATTAGAGCCCGTGAGTATGCCCGGTATTGCGTCCATCTTCAAGGTAATTGCGAATGCGAAAATGCAAAACCAAAAACCATTCGCGTTCCACCTTATGACATTGCAGAAGCCATGCACAATATAATGATAACTCATTGTTGCTGAAGTTTCGGGTATCCTAACAAAAAGGCATTTCCATTTGTGTTTCAAATTAAATGGCTACTCTTAAAATGTAAATAAAAAATACCATTGAGGTTTCAAAATAACCTTAATTGGTCTGTGTTTCAATATGAAATCTTCGTGATTAATCCGTTTTCCCGCTTGGTGTAAAACGTCTGACTGTCCCTTCTTCTGATTATGTTTGCTCTCTTGCATTGAAAGGACAGATTCATTATAACTCGGTTTAGCATTGACAAGCGGAATAAAATAAACAATTAATATTAATTTTAGCAAAGTTTCGATTTACTTTCTAACCAACGATTTAACTTATTTTACATATACATACGCTTTCTTTATAATTTTAAGCATCTGTAAACTGCAGAATGGGGAGATATAATAAGTAAGATCTTTTGAGAAATTGATTAATTCTATTGCAGATGAAAATATAAAATCTGCTTTCTACGCCTCACTAAAAGGGGATGTCTCTTTATCCGATTCAAACAAAGTGCTAAAATTTGAAGATGTACGGGTGAATAGAGGTAGAGGATATGACTCCTCTACTGGTATCTTCACTGCTACGAGGGACGGATTGTATCATTTTAGTTGTGTGATTTATGGGGACAGGGGAGATGATATTGGTTACCAACTCAACAAGAACGAATCTATATACGTGAAGGGATACTCAAACAACGGAGCATACGAAGCCAGTACTCTCAGTGTATTGATGGAATTAAAGAAAGGAGATCGGGTTTATATCCAGCATAGACACAAAGGCAACACTGATAAAGTAATTGGTAGTGACCATTCATCATTTGGCGGCTATTTTTTGCAAGAATAAAATCCTGAAAATAAAGTAATGAAATATAGTAAGAGGTATTGTGCTCGAACGCAAACTCCTTTTGTTTAATCGCTTTGGATGATGAATGCCCGATCCTAGATATTTCAAGTTCCAGTCATAATTCAGTTTCATGTATTTTGTAGCCTATTATAAGTAATGGTGAAAAATGGAAATTTCATGATATAGAAATAATGTTGTAAGCTAATCTAGTACATGAAAGTAGATTTTCACTTTTATAATTTTGTATCAAATACGGAAATCTTTGATTGATTAATGCTGCCATAGAACAAAATATTCTTGTATAAATGTAATTCATGTTATAATTTAATTATTTTTTTAAGACATTTACGTCAAAGTCTGATGAACCTGTCTTTGTATTTGCGTTATGGTTTCATGTGTTTATGAAATTGACAAAAAATAGCTAAAGGATAGTGATTATCCATTGGATCCGATAAGCTAACCAATGGCTAAATTAATCCATAGTTTTAAGCAACCCAGTCCTGTTCTATAAATCGAGGAGACAGCCTGCACCACAACTTCCACTTTAAGTTGATTTAATCACATCATTTATACGAACATTTGTCCGATTGAAGATTTAACCGCATGATTTTTTTCAAGCATTGTTCCTATAGTAGATTAAAATTCCCACTTTATAAAACATTGGTCGATTATTCGATTTAACAGCATCATTTCGTCCTATGGTACTATATTTATATACAAGTCACGTTAACTGAAGATCTGTGAAAGCAGTGAAAGTACTAGTAAAAGTGATGACGTTATTATCTTTTAATAATTTCCCTACTTATATAAGCATCATCTATACAGGGATTGGTTCGATAGAAGACTTAACAGCTAGCATCACTAGTTTAACTGTTATGTTTTATTCTAATATTAATGGACGAACGCTAAATGATGGTAAATGGATAATTTGTCAAATGGATTATTTTCATTTACCTGTGTACATTGTTCTATTTGGCGATATTTTGTACAAGGTTATGATTGTCTCTCTGAAATTGTTTTTACATCCCACCCCTTATTTTGTTGATTTTGTATTTTCATTGTGTCATATATATATATAGATCAAATTTATTCGTTCAGTGTATGTTCACTTGTGTTGATTTGTCTCTTATTTGAGTTAATCCGTTCATTTCAATTGATATTTTATGGTGACTTTCTATGTTGTGATGTTACACTTTTATGCTAGGGTGAAGGTTGGTACCTATTAAATCGTTTAAACCCGCCGCGTTGGTTTGCACCTGTCAGGAACCTGATGTTCAGTAGTTGTCGTTTGTTGATGTGGTTCATACGTGTTTCTCGTTTTTCGTTTTTTATATAGATTAGCCCATTGGGTTTCCCGTTTGAGTGGTTTACACTAGTCATTATTGGGCCCTTTATAGCTTGCTGCTCGGTGTAAGTCAACTTAGGCTCCGTGTTGAAGACCGTACTTTGACCTATGGTGGTTTACATTTACAAATTGCGAACTGGATGAAGAGTTGTCTCATTGGCACTCATACAACATTCTCCTATATCTATTTAATTTTAATGTATCATAATATATCTGTATTAAGTTCAAGTGCAGCTTCGAATCGAATTAGATACATGACCCTCCTTATATAAAACACTTATTTGAAAGCTTTGACACCTCGGAAATCAACTTACGTCTATATATGAACAACATACTTAAGTGACAACTTATTAATTCACCAGATAGTGTACCAAACGATACGCAGACTCCAATCAAACAAAATTTTATGGTTTAAGTGCACATTTTATTTTCTGTAAAGTGTAGATCATAAGAACATCCAAAATGATTTTCTTTCAATTCGTATGCTTAATTTTACCAATGTTTGCGATTTTAGCCATCTCGATTGGTTCAGAGGATCGAGTCCGGATCCTTATCGGCCTGTTCAAAGTTTGATTTTGAGGAAAAGGTGCTGGAAAAACTTGTGCGCTTGGAGCATAAAATGGAAGTATACACTGAAAAGATGAAACTATGGGAAGAATATTTCTCTTCTAGCATTGAACATAAAATGAAAGTGTATGCGGAGAAGATGAAGCTCTGGGAAGAATCTATTTATTCCAGTCTGGATAAAGTGGTCGAGGCGAAGAAAAAAACAGAAACATTTGTTGAATCACATCTTCAGGACCAAACGCGGTTTAATGAGTGTTTCTTTGAAACCATAGACCATTTTAAACTGCAGTCTGAAAATAAAACTGAGATGTACGATACAAAAATGAATACGCTGTTGGATTCGTTTTCCTCTACAATACAAGAATTAAGTGAAGCTGAACGTAAAATAGAGAATACAATGCAGGCATCTCTTCACCAAGAACAAAACAGATTTGATGCGTCGTTTGATAAACTTGTGGAACTTTCAAATCGTTTCAATACCTCTTTGCAAGAAATTGCTTTAAAAGAGCAGAAAGGTATGGTTCTTTGTTACAGTATATTTCATATAATTGTACATGCACTTACTTACATGCTAATTTGCTATTTTTTTTTACACATACAGCTTAGTTTTCTTAAACCTTAAACAGCTCAAACAGTATGCATCTTTATTTCTCGTTTGAATTGTTTTTCATTTGCCATTTCCGGGCCTTTATACATACCTTCCAACTGTCATTATTTGAGGGGGATTCCCCCATGGAGGCTCCCAAATTAAAATTATATTGTAGTGATACAAGTGTGGACACAGATCAATGTGGATAATATGTTTGGATGTTTTACAGCGTTTTTGACAAAGGAATTTCTCTGGTTTATAGCTTACGGTACCTGACCCAAAGGGCCAAGTGAGCTTTTCTCATCACTTGGCATCCGTCGTCCGTCGTCGTCGTCCATTAACTTTTAGAAAAATCTTCGAAACTAAACTTGGCCTAAGTCATCCTTTATATGGTGTCTAGTTTAAAAAAAAATATCCGATGACCCCGCCCATCAACCAATATGGCCTAAAAGGCTAAAAGGCTAAAAGACGAGGGGTAAATGGAAGTGTTGGGCTTACAGCTTTTGTTTTGATTTGTTTGATTTGCCCCTTAAATCAAGGTGAACGACACGGGCTCTTGAGAGCTACTAGTTCCCATAGGGTTCTATACTATTAATTGTGTTGCACAATGACAGCCAACCTAATGATTATGATAGAATATGTTTTACATCTTTGATTTTGGAAACATTTTGTATCTAGGAGAGGAACACATATTAGGTCCCATTGTTCATGATTGATTTTTTTCTGTGGGAGATGGTATCTGAGAACATGTATTTGCGTACTATTTGTATGGTTCTTAGTATTTATGTTACTTTGTGGTGAATTTTCCCAGTACCATAGGTAAAAAAGTTCTTTTAAATGTCAAAATTGTTTCTCAGATTAGTAGACGTTTAATGGTTTTAAGTAATGAAAATGCCTGACATGATGCTTTGGGGCAGATGAGCTAGAAAGTAAACTTCTGTGTTATTTTTTATTAATTCTTCTAAAATAACTTCTCCAAAGCCTGGTGAAAGCAAAATAACTTCTCCAAAGCCTGGTGAAAGCAAAATAACTTCTCCAAAGCCTGGTGAAAGCAAAACAAAATTTTGACCAGTTTGAAAATGAACCTTTGTGAGCATGCTTCAAGGACTCATAACTGCTACAGAAGTCATCTGATAAAAATTTCTAATGGATATGAACATTTACCTTATACGTCTAAATATCTAAAAAGTTATAGTATTCAAAATGAAAAAGGTATTGCAAAAATATTCTCGTTTTCAATTTTTTTTTGTTATAGATGGATATAAATATTAGTGAAACCAGTACAGTAAGGCAGTTTTGTTGTGGTATGAAAGTGCAGAAACACATTTACCGTCAATTCACATAAATTTAAAAATAAACGAATGAATGATAAATGTTGAACAATGAAATATAATTTTAGAAATCAATTAGGCCAGGTAGAAATATAATTTTAGAAATCAATTAGGCCAGGTAGGCCTTAAGCATTTTGTTCTTTTTCTTGTTGACATACTGAATGAACTTTTACACCCAGGACTGAGTCGTCAGTAAGCAGTACAGATGTATAATAAAAAGTGTAACAAAACCACCTAAAATCATATTGCTAGAAGCACAAGTTGCATTGTTTGATAAATTTGTGTTTTTTTTAGCTCACCTGGCCCAAAGGGCCAAGTGAGCTTTTCCCATCACTTGGCACCCGGCGTCCGTCGTCCGTCGTCGTTAACCTTTCCAAAAATCTTCTCCTCTGAAATTACTGGGTCAAATTAAACCAAACTTGGCCAGAAATTTTCAGATGAATCGGACAACCCGTTGTTGGGTTGCTGCCCCTGAATATGTAATTTTAAGGAAATTTTTCTGTTTTGGGTTATTATCTTGAATATTATTATAGATATAGATAAACTGTAAACAGCAATAATATTCAACAAAGTAAGATTTACAAATAAGTCAACATGACCGAAATGGTCAGTTGACCCCTTTATGAGTTATTGCCCTTCATGGTCAATTTTTAACCATTTTCATAAACTGTAAATTTTTACTAACATTTTCCACTGAAACTACTGGGCAAAGTTCATTATAGATAGACATAATTGTAGGCAGCAATAAACACATAACCATCACCAAAACACAATTTTGTCATGTTACCATCTGTGCCCTTTGTTGTTTAATATTCACATAGACCAATAGTCGTAAATTTTTGTAAATCAGTTTAAGAAAATATTTTCCACTGCAATTACTGCGCCAAGTTCATCATAGATACAGATAATTGTAGCAACAAGAATGTTCAATAAAGTAAGATCTACAAACACATCACCATCATCAAAACACAATTTTGTCATGAGTTTATCTGTGTCCATATTTTGATATGAACATAGACCAAAGGTGAGCGACACCGGCTCTTGAGAGCCTTTAGTTTTCGTTTGTACATAAATTTTAATGAGAGCGTTAGTTGTCTCGTTTGAATCGTTTTACATTTGTCATTTCGGGGTCTCTTATTGCTGATTATATATATATAGGCTTTGCTCATTGTTAAAAGCCATACTGTGACCTATAGTTGTATAATTTCTGTGTCATTTGGTCTACCGTATTTTGGAGAGTTGTCTCATTGGCAATCATACAACATCTTTTTTTTAATATATATATACATGTATTCATTAGTGTTTAATAAATCTGTTTCTCGGCTCTTGTTCTAACTCATTTTGACAACAGCAACTAATTGTTAAAAAGTGACATTTTCATTGCAGATAAACAGATTAGACCTGCATTCTTCTCAACATTGTCGAAAACTTTTGTTTTATCCAATTCTAACAAAGTGTTGATATTTGAAGGAGTAAAGGTCAATAGAGGTGGAGGCTACGATCCATTATCCGGGATCTTCACTGCTAAAAGAGATGGATTGTATCATTTTAGTTGTGTGATTTATGGGGAAAGTGGAAAAGGCGTTGGTTATCAACTCAACAAGAACGACTTATTGTATGTACGCGGATATTCAAACAACGGAGAATACGGAGCAAGTAGTATAAGTGTATTGGTTGAATTAAAGAAAGGAGATCGTGTTTATATTAAGCATAGACACAGCGGCCAGACAGAGGCAGTTATTGGAAATGATCATTCATCATTTGGCGGCTATTTTTTGCAAGATTGAGACAATCAAAATAAAAATAGAATTTTAGTTGTGTCGTTTTTTTTCAAGTGAATATAAAAAAGAAGATGTGGTATGATTGCCAATGAGACAACTATCCACAAAAGACCAAAATGACACAAACATTAACAACTATAGGTAACCGTACGGCCTTCAACAATGAACAAAGCCTATACCGCATAGTCAGCTATTAAAGGCCCCGATAAGACAATATAATACAATTCAAACAAGAAAACTAACGGCCTTATTTAAGTAAAAAAAATGAACGAAAAACAAATATGTAACACATAAACAAATGACAACCACTGAATTACAGGCTCCTGACTTGGGACAGGCACATACACAAATAATGTGTCGGGGTTAAACATGTTAGCGGGATCCCAACCCTCCCCCTAACCTGGGACAGTGGTATAACAGAAGAACATAAGAACGAACTATAAAAATCAGTTGAAAAAGGCTTAACTCATCAGATAGATAAAAAATACAAGTGGACGTTGCCGGGTACTTATACATCCCGACACAAAAAGACGCAATGAACAGATCTGAGAGTACTCGCAGTTATCTGACAGCTAGTCAGTCAAAGCCACTAACAAATAATAAAAAAAATCATGCCTCTAAGACTAAACACCCAATCCGTACACATCCAACATACAATGGATTTAGTGTAAAGACGTCATAAACAGCCAGAAAAAAACACGACCTTGTGCAATGCCAAGTAACAGGTATCGACAGATTGTAGATCCATGAAAATGTATATGTATATAATTTAATTTTGGATGTAACGCGTCTTCTGATTGGCCGTGACGTTATTTTGGTATGTGCCCATAGACATAATTTAGTCATGTGACCGTGACGTCGTCAATGTTTTTTCACGGTTTAAAAAGGAATTTAGAAATTAAATTATAAGAAATGACTGTTATATTTTTTCTGTCTATTCGAAATAACATAAAAAAATTGGTGCTCACTGTTAAGGTGGTATGGGTGTCTTTCGCCATCTTGGATTGTAAAAAACAGAGAATCTACGGTCCGTATTTTCTATCAAGTTAGCAAAATTTGATGCAGGAATGCAGATTTTTAGTGTGAATTTTCATTTAAAGAACCAATTTATAGGAATATAACTTATAAATATTAATATTTTTACAAGTGTAGATTATTTTTGGTTGGTTTTTTGAATATTTTCAAATTGGCAATTTAAGGGGAGGTAACTCTAAAACAGTGCATTTTCTGAAGGACTCTTCATGAAATTTTCCTATTTTGTCTTTTAGCCGGAAAAAACGTACGGTGACCCTATTTTTTCTTTTGATATTCTCAAAGCATTGTCTGAAAGCAATCTTTTCCTAATTTATTTTACAATTCTATCATTTTGTTCAGTTTCTATTCACAAAATGTTGTTTTTTCCTGTATAATCCAATCAAAATTTGTCATTTTGTCACCACCTGTAACTTGAGAAAATGCACGGTGACCTATCATTTTTATAATATTTTTGAACATGTATCAATAGATACTACATTTTGACAAAGTATGAACAAATTCTATCATTTTTATTTTAGACTCCCATACCACCTTAAATAACCCGCCGTACGCGCGTTATTCAGTGTGCACCACATTTTCATGTTATTTCTTCATAGACAGAAAAAATATTACAGTCATTCCTTAAATAACATACTAGTAATTTTTAGTTAGCTTTTCAATAATCTACTGATAACAAAATCAATATTTATACCAATAAAAACAATATTCAATGATCTTATTACAGTGTTGAATAGGTAACCTTTTAGAATAAGTTTATTTAAAGGAGCAACAAGTTTACATGGATCATTTCTAAATCTAACTAGTTATGATTCAACAAGCTAAGCTTTAGTACACTTCTGCATGCACACAGTTTTGGTATCAGGAACCACACTACATATACCGTTTCCTGCCGTGCAGTTGAGGAACAAAAAAAAACAATAAAAGCAGACACGCGAAGGTGTAATTAAAGTATCAGGTCCTCATCATAATGATTTTTATTAAAATGTATAAACAACTGTTGAAAACAATTTAGTACGCCAAACGAAAAACGTCTTACTGAAATGGCATGGTTACGCTTCATTTGTGTTTTGTTTGCTCTCATTGATGTTTCCGTAAGAGTTACAGCTACTTGTGATGCACGAAGAGGTAACGAAAATTATTCTTGAAATACCGTTAAAGCTAATTTCCTAATGCTAGTGGAGTAAAAACATTTAAAACAGTACATCGTTAAGATATTACGTTAAATGCAATGATTGGAACCCTCACAGTTATAAGATTTAATTTTCCTGTAAATTCATGCAAATCAAATCGAAAAAAATCGAAAAAATACACTTGATATATAAAGAGGAAAATTTTTCGGGCCCTAATCTATTATTGGTAATAAATTGTCTTTTGTTTTAGGCAAAACAACATGCGTTACGGAGGATCTTCTGGAAATGCTCATGAAAATTAAAAGCACTAGAGCTAGAGATTGGGGTGAGTTATATTTAATATCACGTGATACTGTCTGGTACTATTCCTCTATAATTACATTAGATATAAGTTTCATTATAATACGTTATTCTGATTGGCTAACTGCACATCACATGTTATTCCGTAAACAATTGCATTAGACAATAAAATTAATCATGCTTTATGACACGAGGTCCCACAATAAAGTGCACAGGTGAATTAAATAAAACTGGATAAAAATCGTGTTTTCATGATCCTAGCTAACAAATGTAATTATAAGTATTGAATGCTTCTTTTTGTAACTTTATATGGTTGTAAAAGCGTTAACCGTGCGTACATTTTTAGAAGCGCTTTTTACAAAATGTACTCCTGTCAACGCTTTTACACCCCAAAAAAATTACAAAAAGAAGCATTCAATTCTTAAATGACAACGCAATATTGAAACACTACAGCATAGTATAATCTTCAGAGTTTTTTAAAATCCCGCTACATCTTATATTTACATATGTCCCTCGTCTTGTAGGATGTCGTTTGTTGATGTGTTACATTTCTTTTCGTTCATTATTTTGTACATAAATTAGGGCGTTAGTTTTCTCACTTTACATTTGTCCTTTCGGGACCTGTTATAGCTGACTATGCGGTATAGGCTTTGCTCATTGTTGAGGGCCGAACAGTGACATATAGATGTTAATTTCTGAGTCATTATGGTCTCTAGTGACAGTGGGGAGTTGTCTTATTAGGCATTGACACCACATTTTCTTTTTATATATACTCAATAGTCTTAAATAACACTGTCTTTGCTATGCTTTTGTTCTAACTCATTTTTACAACTAAATCTTATATTGTTAAAAAATGACGTTTTCATTGCAGATAAACAGATTAGACCTGCATTCTTCTCAACATTGTCGAAAAATTTTGCTTTATCCGACTCTAACAAAGTGTTGATATTTGAAGGAGTAAAGGTCAATAGAGGTGGAGGCTACGATCCATTATCCGGGATCTTCACTGCTAAAAGAGATGGATTGTATCATTTTAGTTGTGTGATTTATGGGGACAGTGGAAAAGACGTTGGTTATCAACTCAACAAGAACGACTTATTGTATGTACGTGGACATTCAAACAACGGACCATACGACGCAAGTAATATTAGTGTATTGGTTGAATTAAAGAAAGGAGATAGTGTTTATATAAAGCATAGACACAGTGGCCAGACAGAAACAGTTATTGGAAGTGATCATGCATCATTTGCCGGCTATTTTTTGCAAGATTAAGATAATAAAAATAAAAATGGAATTTTAGTTGTGACGTTTTTCTAGTGAACATAGTCTATGTTTATTTGGACCCTTTGAGTGTCGAATGTTCAATTTAGATTTTAAATTCATTTTACAAATAGACATATCATGAACTTTCACAAAATATCCGTTTTCCAGGAGTCGGTTTCACCAGGAACATATAATATTGACGATATACTGTTCCCATGCAGGTTATCATATACGCACACGCAAAAATGTAACAACTATAAGATTGGTCGTATGTATATCTTGACAATTTGTTATAATGTCATAATGTTGCAAGTGGAAATGCCAAAACACTATCCAAAATATCGAATACTAAATACATCACTACACATCTTAGTGACATGAGGGTCAGTCATCAGTGTATTGATGGAGTGCTGAATTTTGCTAAAGAGCACTTAAATTACTTTTTCATTTTGTACAAAATAATGAGATTCAGCATGAGTACTTTCAATACTAACTATATCCAATCAAGTTTGGGGAATAGGAAAGTTAAGAACTATGGAGTTCATTGTCTTTTTCGGGTACCACGATTTCCCGAGAAATACAAGAACAACGTAATATCCCAAAAACAAACTGATTATATCCGATTTTTTATAAGTCCCGTCAAAGACGGGAATTATTATGGTATACAAATGTCCGGTGTCCGTCCGTCCGTCTGTCTGTGGCGTCATGAAACTTAATATAGTTGTTTCTTATGATGGTCAAATGATCTGTATACTTTTTGGTGAAAATAAGATTAAAACTGTTTGAGTTACGGCACATTGTAACTTTAACAGGGGTGTGGTTTTTTCACATGTCGCACCGTATCTCAAAAACAATTCTTTATTATGGCTTAAAACTTTAAACACTTCTTAGTTATATTAATCTTAATATCTGTATACTTTTTGGTGTTGATTCAAAATTTCATATTTGAGTTATTGAGTATTTTGTAAAAAAGGGGGAGGGTTTTTTTACATGTCGCGCCATATCTCAAAAACGATTCATGATTATTGCTTAAAACTTTACACACTTTTTTGTTATATTAATCTAAAGATTTGTATAGTTTTGATTCAAAATTTTATTTTAGTGATTTTAGTTTTTTGTAAAAAAAAACAGGGTTGGGGGTTTCACATGTCCCGGCGTGTCTCAAAAACAATATATGGTTATTGCTTAAAACTTTCTCAGAAACTATTTATGATTATTGCATAAAACTTCCTCACAAGACGTCGGGCGTATCATGCACTCATGGCGCAGCTGTTTATATAGAGAATAATACATGGCAAAATCCGTATCATATGTCGTATCATCCCGAGACATCAATATCAGCCCAAGGGCCTTTAGGCAAAATAGGAAATATAACACTTTTATTGAACACGTTTTACATGAGACTGGGAACAGTCATCTTGGCTTATATGTTTCTGCCTGAGACTACTAAAACAAATATGACATAATGCAATAGTAGTATTATGTTTCAATTACACTCAGTTACCGGGGGTATTTCCGATTGAGTTTAAAGCGAGTTTATGATATCAAAACTTAGCCTTCTATAACACTATATAGTGTTACAGTCAGTCTCAGATTCAATGCTTATAAATCATCAGACGGAAACCAAACCGACAACGTCATGTGTCAAAAAAGAACGGTACAAAAACAAAAATTCGTGCAACAGCATCCGAGCAAACACAAAAGAAACTAAAACACAACAGACTAAGCAACACGAATCCTGCCACATTACAGGGGCGATCTCAGGTTCTTAGAAGTATAAGAACATCTTGTTCCACATGCAGCACCTGTCGTGTTGCTCATTTTAAAAATTACAAACCCAGGGAGAAGTTTTATTCGGTAAGTCACATTTGGGAGAAAGGAGGAAGGGGGTGTGGTCACGACGATAGGGACATATCCTTAACATATCCTTCGCCATCTATGAAACAGATATTACATAATGGTCAACCAACTCCTGAGGCGTCCGTAGAATATTCGGAGGAACGACTTCAACTTTACTACTAGGTACACTTGATTTGAAATAGCTTCCTGGCGAGCAGCAAGCCTGTATCAAGGAAATCATGACAAGACACACAAGCCATGCTATGGTATATCGTATCAACTGTGAGATATATGCTCCATACAAAAAGAGAATCAGAGACACAATGTAGTTTATGTACTTGTTAGAACTCTCTGAAAATCCGTGTTTACCTTGTCATGTTATAAAATCACGAACACTTTCTATGGTTTTCTTTAGTTGTAATTTGATGTCCTTTTGTGCTACAAGGATATTGATGGCAAATTTTGGTTAACCCCTTTGAATATTTCTTTCACATGGGCAATAAGGAAAGACCTTAACATATTGATATCAGCCAACCGTTTGTTGTTCAGGGGCCTTATGTTGAGCTTGGTGATATTTTTTAGTCTTTGGGTCTCATTAATGAGCATTTGCTATTTCAGTAAAGACAGCTAATAGGGGTCAGTGACAATATTGTAAATATAAAATTAGTATAGGATGGTAATACTGAGGACTTTGTTATCATATTTGATTCAATTTTCTATGATAAAAAAACCTTTGAAAAATGGTAGCATTCCCTGGTGATTTTTGGTCTGCTGGGTAGAAAAAAGGGCATTGCAAATAAGTTTATTGTAAAAAAAAAAAGAAGATGTGGTATGATTTCCAATGAGACAACTCTCCACAAGAGACAAAAATGACACAGGAATTAACAATTATAGGTCATCATACAGCCTTCAACAATGAGCTAAGCCCATACTGCATAATTGGGTTTATATATTACTTTTGAAGCAAATATGTTGATTAATTTTCCATCAAATCTTTCTTTAAAGTTACAATTTTATTCGGACCATAGTTAAATTACTGAACCTGGTTTCTTAAAATTGGGAATTTTATATTAATTTGCTTTTTTTGAAACAGGACTTGAAAATGTATTTTATATATTGTTTTATAATTCTCTTTAAGCATACTTTGTACATAACACAAACTCCTGTTGTCCAACCACATTCATAAATTCAGAAGTACAGCTGTAGGCTGTATTATAGGGTAGGTATGTATGGTTTTTATATCTGCATGTTGAGCTTTTTGGGCGTGCTGTCAGCTTTTCAGTAACTGAGAGCAATGTGTGTTACAACAGGAATAAGATGTGGTATGAGTGCCAATGAGATAACACTCTATCCAAATCACAATGTGTAAAAAGTAAACTATTACAGGTCAAAGTACAACCTACAGCATGCAGCCTTGGTTTAAACCAAACAGTAAGATATATAGGTCCCCAAAGGACTATTTCAATGTTGTTTTACCAAAACCAGTAATTCCCTGTCTACTGTACATTCTTTTATAAAAGTGACTGTTTTTTTTTCCACTAAAATTTGAAACACAACGTTTTTATTGCAGTATTGTCTTGTTTATACCTGCTACTTGTTTGTGTGTGTCTACCAAAATTAATAAAATTGTGTTGATACTTGATATTCATGATTATGATCCTCAACTATTTGGTAGCCATTTATCAAGATAGTGTCTTGATACATATAAAAAACCACTTGTCTATCATTGAATAAGTCATATATTGATTCCTGAATGCCTTTTATTCTTTTGCTTGTTGGGAAAATATCTGTTCATTTCCATGAGGTTTGTCTTTTTCTCATTATTTAAGGCCATATGGTGACCTACAGATGTAGACTTCTGTTATTTGGTCTCTAGTGAAGTGTTGTCTCATTGACAATCATATCACATCTTCTTATTTTAAACTCCTTTTACATATTATGGTATACTGTTGTCTAAGTTCAAACAAGTTCCAATAGGTGATAGCACATTTTTATTCACTAACAATATATATGGTGTATAAAATACTGATTCTAAACAAATAATAAAAAATTCTCCACAATAAAATAAAATTATTAAAATTATCACAGTTTCGTGCATGATATAAAAATTCTTATTAAAACTACTGCTTAAGTAAATATCAGAAAAATAGTAAATAAAAGTATTTTGTGTAGGTCTACCTATAAAATATAATTTATCTAAACTAAATCTGAAAATGCAGACTGAAATAAATAAATAAAAGTTCATGGAAAGTAAATACTGGTACTTCAACATCAGAAAGCTGAATAGTAAATTACATTAATTTATCAAAGTTTAACCTGCTGGGGGCATCCAAATCTTTCATTTTTACAGATGTCTTTGTCAAAGAATATTTATCTAATTCAGTTAAATAAATAAATGTATTTGCTCTGTTTAAATTGTTAAGTATATGCTTCTGAAAATATAACACAGTATCCAAATTCTAAGTGGAGAGAAAATCTATATGTACTAAGTTGAACCTTCTTTTTGACATATCAAGGACCAAGGAAAGATTTACATCATCTCGCCAAACATTCAAATCTATTTTAAAGTGTTGACCTAATACGGATTTAGGCAAAAGAAGTTTGCAAGATTGTTGCAACAACAAAAAAAGGCCAAATGAAAATACATATTCATTAAACCACTTTCATATGAAGCTTTTATAACAGCAAGCAACAGACATCTATCCAATTTAAAATACTTAAATACCCAAAATACAAAAGATAAGAAAAAATTGAAATATCTTTAGAATCCTTCCTGTTGTAAAGATAAACTAAAGATACTTCACTGACCATTTAAGGTATCGGCATAAAAGTTAATCCATTATGTAGTAAGATGAATTATGTTTAGTTTTATAAGTAAATCATTTGGATGGTATGTTTTCGAAAAAATGTGTTTGGACAGACAGCCAAAACAAAGATCCTTAAGTTAAAATTATAAATGAGGCAGTCTTGAGTAGCATGATTGAATAACAAAATTTAAAAGCCATTACAAAAAAATAGGATTTGACTAGGAAAAATTAGATCCTGTATAATATAATTTATATAAAGTAAGATGCACTTGTTTAATCTATAACTTGTAGCACAGTTTGGACATTTAGCTTCTGACAGAAATATTGATTCAAAGTGAGAAAGAAATTAAACAATACAAAATAGCGCAAAGAAACATATCCAAACTTTCTATTATTCAAACTTATTTTACACATAGGATCTTACAAACCGGTACCAAAATAACATTCAAATAAATAATTTAACAAATAATGATCTATAACACCGGAATCAATGGGTAAGACTTGCTGGAACAAACAAACCACATACAGACAAAGTGGTAAAAGACACAGACTTAATCCAAACTGGGAATGTAATTATACCTAACCTATGGCAAAGACTTCGCAGTCATTTTCTTACATATTTAAAAATCACAAATTGCCCAGTATTGAAAAAAAAAACATAATATAAATAACAATAACAATTTCTCTAACTGGGTTTATTACATTTTAGAGGGTTAGAAGAAAGCAAAATGGGGTCAATACTATCTTATGAAACAAGTGCCGATGGTGAAAGTTGTGCTTTCAGCTCTTAATATTAACAGAGTAACAGAACAGAACGAAATGTTATCAAAGAGCATAATAAAGCATTTATGAAGCCTAATTCAAAATTTAAAACACAAACTGAAACGACTTAGCTAAAAATAAATAAATAAACTAAAATTACAGTGGATAATAACATTATACAGTTATAATACTAGGTAATCTAACTAGATACCAGCATAAAAAAGTCACTCTAATTCACTCCTGCCAATAAAAATGTCTGCTTTCCAAAGTTTCCATATAAAATTCAGAATTTTCAATTACATGCAAGATCTATCTTAATCAGGTTTGACAAGGGATCATAATCTAGTAGATCAATAAACCATATAGAACCAACTAAAACCCATGTAGGCCACAATCTCCAGCCACTGATTGCCAAGTACGATTTAATTATGGTAACATTTACCTCCAAATACAGTAAATAAACAATAAGAGAATTGATTATCCATGGCCGATTGTAATGAGAGCTGAAACATTTAATGATTGAAAGCAAAGCAGGAAGCAATCTATTAACATCTAGATTTGGTAGAAAATGTGGACATTATTTTTCTGGTAATGTCTTTTCCTTAATTGATAAGAGTATAAAATTTAATAAGTTTACTTATTTTATGAAACAAGTTCACATAAAAGTTAAAAGAAGCAGTTATGGTAAAGACATACATTGATTTTTTTGATTTTTTTTTTTACAAAATTTTCTTTCTGTTTTAGCTGCCAAAATTGATAAAAAAAGTAAAAAAAAGATAAAAGTAAGGGAAGAGATATTGATTATATGACAAGATTGATTGTTGGTTGCTTAAAGCATAGATGTAATAGCCATTTTATCTTTGCTTGAAGTCAGTGGCAAATATTTCATGCATATTTGGGATGATGGCATGTCCATGAAGAATGTTTGGAAAAGAGTGACATATATTAATTTATTTTAGTGTAATCTAAAAACCTTTTTTTTCTTAACTTAAGCACCATTGCATCCTTAAAAATAGCATAAGTTCTTAAAATAACAAAAATGTCCTTTATACCTGCTCTATTTTCATGATACCCTTCACACATTATTTGTTTTGATACAAAAACAATTTGCCTTAGTAAAAATGAACTGTGAATATCAGTTTTGAACCTAAAAATGATTCATTCTTTTTATCTAAAAATATGTATAATAACTTGATAGAAAAGAAAACAATTTAACAAAGATAAAAGATACAAAATCAACAAAGAAAATAAATATCCAATAAATTATGATACAATACACATTGATTGCTAAAATCATTCAAGCAAATCCAAATTATGCTAGCATGATAACAGAACATTACAAATGATTATGCTAGCATTTTAAACAAGAAATAACAATTGTATTATGTCAGAAAACAGGAAGAAAGCACTCACGAGGGAAAAAGTAAAACATAACAAATAATTTACTGATTAAAACTATAAAATTGAATAAAATACCCAAAACAAAATTTTCTTTCAATGATTATCACAGAAATCACTGCATATATTAATATACAAAGAAATAAATCTTAACAAAAAAAATAAAAAATCATTAGTTTATTACACAATATATTTTCATTATGCATACAGCACTTTAACCTATCGTAAGACATTTGTTCATTAATTTTCTCTCAAGAGTCCAGAGCAAAAATTCCCTGCTCTCATTTTCATATTTTAATGATAAATGTTTAGTGAACCACAGAATCTGGGTCAAAAGACTCAAAACCCTGACTTCTTGGTACCCCGGTATTTAAAAAAAATATAAAGTTCATGCTTATGTGTCCAAAACTTCATTGTAAACAGTACACCACCTTAGCCAACATTTTCACATGATACCAATGGGGTATATATAAACTGATCTACAAACCAGAAAACATAATGTCGCAGACATAAAAATCTAGCTAAAGTTGCAAAAGACTAAACTTTATTGAATTTTTTTATTAACCTAGTTTAAAACCTGATAAATATTTTTTGACTCCTAGCATACATAGTCATACTCATCATCGTCAAAATGTTTTTTAAAAGTTTATCACTTGAATCTATGATTTTCAAATTTACATTTCAAACTAAAAGGTTTTTAATGAAATCAAGATAAGGTCTTTTCTTCTTTTCTTTTTTAATTTGCCGCCATATCTTATGAAATGACTTGACAAAAATCAACAATACATGTACTATTTCAAATTGTAAAATTTACATTATTCAAATTCTGACATTAACGAGACTTGTATGAAGGGAAAAGGAGGCTCAAAAACACATTCAATGCTATTTAAACTCATTAATTTAAGGGGAGTTAAATTCAAAACCTTGCTACGCACTTAATGACGTCAATCTCTTTGGTTCTTCTCTTTAAAGCCCTGTCTGGAAAAATTGAAGAGAATGTTTATATGCTGCAGTTGTTATAAACACCAAGTTATATGAGTCATTGAAATTTAAATTTCATCTTTCAAATAATCTTTTAAAAACCAATTATAACAATATGTGCTAATGGTACCATTCATTACAACTTTGAAATTTAAATTCTGTTTGAATGTTTGACATATTATATCTATCTTCTTTCATTCAAACCTTTAGCATACTTAACAACAAATAATAACAACTGGGAAGCATATCCAGTTACTACTTCAAAAGCTTTATCAATGACCTTGAATATAATCATAACCTTGACCTCTATTGACATAACATGATTTTCTGCATTTATTTATCACAAAAAGCTTTAATAAATATCATATCAAAATCTAATTATTTAAAAATGGTATAGAAATATAGTCGAACTCTCGCTTTCTATTTATCAATTAATACTAGCTACATATCTACTGTATGTGAAAAATTTGATTATAAAATCTATATGTTGTTATTCTATCAAAACAATTCCTTTCCGTTATTCAATAATGGTTACTCTAGAAACCGTGCGTTGGTGGACAATTCATCTATTGGAACTTCACGATCATCAACTACTGAAATTAACTTAGTAGCCAATAATAAATTTTATGGCAATTGTAGCACAAAACAATTTAATATTTAGCAAAAATAGCTTGTAATTTACATTACCTCATAAATCATTAGTTTGTTTCAACTGCGGTTAATTAACCTTAACTTATTTAAACTCTTGGAGATCTTTTTAATTTCTCTCTTCATTATTTCGTGCTAAAATTGTCATTCTGAATTTTAGGCTACATGTGCTTAACCAAATTTTGGAATCAAAGCTACACCATCATATTAACCATACAATAAAATCAATTACCAGATCTTATACCAACAATACCAATATCAATTAAAAAATCCAAATGTAATTAAGTTCCAATACACACACTTTGTAAACGATTTTCCTCAATTGATATTCTGTGCTTAGTTACTGTGGTCCTATTAAATAGCTGTTCTAATTGTTTGCTGTACCAACTGTATCCAATTGTATCTTTCCTCATCTGACTCAGCTGAACAGTACCATTCTCTCTTGGCAGTTTCCAGTAGAAAACCATTCTGCATGTCTGAAAATACACAAAAAGGTTAAAAGGATTAATGAAGAATTCAAACAGCATTCATTGGTGAATCCAAAACTTTTTATAAGGGTGGTCCACTTACTGAACTAAAGCAAGGCTTGCTCCATTCTGGCTTTAGTGATTCCCTATATAAGCAACACAATTTTCCTCACAAAGTCTGGATTAAACTTTATAGAAATTTGTATTTCTTTGGACATTTAAATATGTGGTTCACCTGTACCCACAAAATCCACGAAAATTGGTATCCAACGAATGATAATGAATCCACAGTAACTGAGAAATACTCTGATGCAAGAGGGTATGAAGAAAGAAACAAGATCCTCCGTGTATTAATAAAATCAACATTTTTCAAAATTTGGGATGACAATGGACTTTCATGTGGAAATGGTCAATTAATATATATTATATTTTTAGGTTTGCAGGATTACTGGTTAAATCTGAAGAACAGTAAATTTGATATCAAGGAACCTCAAACAAAACATAAAAAGATTTATTTTATATAAAGAATCAATATTATAGATTGCTTAAAAATTTGTCTTTTCCATTGATATAAAATAACAATGCATTGTGTTTTGCATGAAGCTACATTAAAACAAAATAAACAACCAGAAATTGAGTTTCATTTATTTACAACCAGAAATAGAGAATTTATTAAGAGTACACTTTACTTTGTTCTCACAATCTGTTGTTTATCACAGGGTAGACTTCAATAAACATTCATTTTCATTCAACTTTTCTGATAAGCTCACAACAAAATTAAAGGTTCTGGTCAAACTGACCAAGAAAACTAATTCATTCAAAAACACAGGTCAAGCTGACCAGTGAATATCTTGTACACAAGAGTCGTTACAAACATCATCAAACTGTCATATTTCCCCCTAAGTACATATCTGAAGTATATTTGCAGAGCATTAACAGTGTTTGTATGTATATCTAAAGGGGATTTGTACCTGGGAAGTGTCATCTGTACTTGTTTAGAGAACTCAAGTAATTCAATTATTGATTGGGGGATTTTGGAGGAGGTGTGCTTGAAGTGACTGTAACGGATCTCTTCAGATTGGAATATTAACTAAAACTAGCTCATTTTGATCAACATTTTATTCATCCCATCAATGTTAGAGAGACTTTTGGTTTTAAACAAATAGTCCAACGTTTATAAATAAGCTGAGTAAGCACTAAAATAAGTTAAAAAATCAATGCTCCTCATCACTGATGATAGAAACTGACAAATCTGACAGAATATCAATTATTTCTATCCAATTATTTTGGACTACCGTATTCGGCCGTGTATAGTACGCATTTATGTATAGTCCGCACCCCCTTTACATCCCATTAAAATCGAGAAAAAAAGTTTTGTAAAAAAAAAAAAAAAAAAAAAAAAAATATTGTAAAAGTCTAGTTCACTTTTAAAAAAACATTACAAGAGAGTTATTCTACATGTATTTTATAAAAAAAATATTTTTTTTTTTATTTATTTCATAAAAAAATGAAATGGTAGAACTTTTCATCAGGTAGTTAATATTTAATAATTTTATATAAGTAGTTATTAATCAAGAGATTCATTTTAAAATCAACATTTGTCTAAGTATGTCCAAGCTGATATATAATATAACAGAAATAATTTGAATATTATGGAACAAAAGAAAAAAGAGATCAAACATTTATCTAAATTATTTAGCAGTAATCAAAATTTTAAAACTATTTAATCTTATATAATCTTTTCATTGATCATGATGTTTTATTGCCTGGGATTATAATATTTAACACCTGTCAAAACTTGACATCATTATTTAATTGCTACACACCCATACTTAATCCTTAATTACCTCTCTTGATTACCTATGCAGGATGTCACACCTTTACTTTTAATAATCAATTTTGAAAAGAAAAGTTAAAAAAGAATAAAAGAATAAGAATTAAATGAAGTAAATACAATAAACGTCTCCAATATACATTGTTGATGCAGAAAAACGAAATTTAAAAAAAAATTATTTTTTTTTTTTTTTTTTTTTTTATAAATTTCGAAAACCGTCTTATAGTTGTGTATAGTCCGCACCCCTTGTACAAACTACATATTTAAGGAAAAAAAGTGCGGACTATACATGCCCAAATACGGTAGTCTCCAATAAGGAAAATAAAGCTAAAAAAGCTAAAAAAGTACTGGTACTTGGAAAACAATCAATGCCTTATTTATTTGTATCAGTTAAATGTTTGTATATCAGTATGATCATTATTGTACCAATTAAACATGTCCTTTTTTACCAAATCATGTTTTTATAAACAGTAACCTCCCTAAATAGCATATAGATAGATCTATACAATTCTTTGAAATATTTTCCCTTCAACTAAAATTCACCTGCTTTAAATTTGGTCAGTCGGTCAGTAAAGACAGGGTTGCCAGTACTTAAAATGCAATTTAATCCTTTATTTGGACAAAACAAACTCAATGCTTTGTCTGGTTCAATATGTGGAACCGTTAGATACCCCATGCCATACTTGCAGATATTAAATATCATGTCTTGTGTATCAAACAGATTTGGTTTATTTGTAAGTAAACATACATATAAACAGATCTTGCAATCTGAATTAGTATACTTATCACACCTATTTATTGACACAACCCATACTGACCACTGGTCAGATGATAACAAATATTATCTTGTCTATTTGGTCAAGGACAGTTTTAATTCGTCTAAATGGCCCATCTCAAAGTAGTGAAACTAGAGGAACATAGGAATAGAGCTTGTAACAAGGACACATTTATTAATAATTGGTTCTAAAATAGAACTTTTAAATGCCTTTTATAGCTGACTACGCGGTATGGACTTTGCTCATTGTTGAAGGCCGTACAGTGACCTATAGTTGTTAATGTTTGTGTCATTTTGGTCTTTTGTGGATAGCTGTCTCATTGGCAATCATACCACATCTTCTTTTTTATACTTACATATTTGGGGTCCAAGTTGCAACTATTGTATGGTATAAAAGACTTGCAACATATTGCCACAATAGTCTGCTATATGTGAAACCATAAAGAAGATTGGTCCAAATGCAAGTTATTATTTCTGTTATAAAAAAGTTGCTTTCATGATGGTGCGTTATTGTGGTTGAAACAATGGTTGTGATCGTGATCTACCTATAAACACAACTCCTAAACTTTTGAGTTCTTTCAATTATAAAAAAAAAATCTTAATTAATTTCTTATATTTCATGTCTTAGCTTTTTTGTTTATGGATTGCTGTCACATTTGAAACCATGTTTAAAACATTTTTATTTAATGTATGTACTTATATTTTACAGCAGCAATTATTTATATCCATGTACCAGTATTCATATATTCTAAAGTGAACCAGGGATTTGAAGATGTATCAAATTAACTCATCATAGATACCAGGACTAAATTGTGTATATATTCCAGGCATGTGTTTCGTCTACAAAAAGACACAATCAGTGACGCTCGAATCCAAAAAAAGTTAAAAAGGCCAAATAAAATAAATAAGTACGAAGTTGAAGAGCATTGAGGACCAAAATTCCTAAAAGTTTTTGCCAAATACAGCACCTGTCCCTTCACTTTCAAAGGTTACCTGAACTATTTAGTACTTAATTTAAAATTTTGACTCTCCAGTCTTTTAAACCAAATATAAACTTTATAAACTGTTTCAGCCACATACCAAGAGACATCTGTATAGCACCAGATGGACGGACTATTTAAACTATGATAAGGTACATAATTTGTATTGAACATTTCAAGGACGTTTGTTAACAGATGGTGGTGCCACCTGTCACAGTATATGTATTAAGAAGCTTAGATTTCAAAGTGTTTACTTGATATAATATAAAGTATAATCTTAAATAACAGAATTTAGAGATCTGGTATGATTGTTGATGAGACAACTATCTACAAGAGATCATAAGGAAAAGGGTGTGATCTACAACAGGTCCAGTTTTCAACATTGAGCTACACTTGCTACAAAATACAAAACAGAAAAAAAACTTTTGTACAATTTATATCAAAAAAATAAATGAACAACAAATAAATTTACGAAGTCTCTAACCAGGCCCGTAGCCAGGAATTTCCAAAGGGGGGTTATTTGGCCTCAAAAACTCGACTTTAACAGTCACAATTTGGAACAGAATGTTGACTTTAACAGTCATTATTTGCCTTCAGTTTGCTGACTATGGGTATACTAACTGTGAAATACTTGGATACATAACTTATATATACTGATTTTTTTTTAAATCATCTAAAATATTCTTGACACCTTTAAAAGAATAATTTTAAGATGATTTGCAATACTTATTTTCTTTTCTTATTTGATTCATGCACTGATAAAATATAATTCATCTGAAATCAACCATTGCTTTGTATTCACTTTTCAATCATGAATGAATAATAAATGTCATTTATATAACAAATAATTCTTCATTGATCATCAGGTCTTTGTTATATAAACAGATTTCTAAATATTAGTTCAGTTCACACCATTTCTGTACAAGTGCAATAAGTTAAAATCCAATAATTGCCTAGAAGGCCTAAACTTATTCATGTTGAGAATATTTTTTCCTAAACTAAATATGATCAGCTGGAAAATATCTACTTTGATCTAAAAATTCATTATTTCCATTATGACCTAAATATACAGGCAATTTCTAGGACAAATCAATAGGTTGTATATATAGAGAATCTGTAATAATGCCAGCATTAATCATGAGGATCTAGACCAAACTTCATAGATTCTGTGCTGACCACTGGACTGGATGTTAAGTGTAGAAAGATAATTTACCTGCAACTTTTTTCGACTTACATTGGTTTTATTTTACATTAATTTACTTTTTAAAAGTAACTCATAAGGAGAGAATTGGGTTTGAGATAAATAATATTTGAAGGAAAAAATCTTCATATTATGAACAACATTCTTATCTGGCAAAAAAATAATAATAGAAGAACAATTTGCAAGATTTATATAATTAAAAAAAACAAAAAAAACAAAGTGGTACTCAAAACAACTTGTCCTGGTTAACAATTGGTCATGAAAGACAAATACACACTGACCATTCAGAGGCTGCTATAATGCCCAGTCACTGTTTGGGTACATGTCAATGAGACACATAAAGCTGAGATATTTTTTTTGTGAATGGCTATTATCTCTTGTGTTAACAAACTTAATGACTGAAACATGACTAGGGAGAATAAAAATGCAAAGATGACATGACAATTAAACACCATAGCTTTTTCATTAATTTTTCTTCCTTTAAGGTGGTACCTAACACTACAGGGAGATAACTCTCTAATATCAGCTAAACGTTTAAATTACGTTGTGTTGTTGAGGGAATATTAAGCTTCTGAATGATCAAAATTTGAGTTTGTCAAATTGCTATATAACCAGTGTATTTTTTCTGATAAAATGGTTGGTTCAAATTTTTTGAAATTTTTATATTTTTGTCAAAGGGTCAAAGTAAATACTCTATCAAAATTTTAGGAAAATTAAACGAGCCAAATTAATTTAAGTGAATGTGTTGGGTACCACCTTAAGCAAGCAACAATTTAATTTTATGTACAAGATTCTTTGAAAGTCTACCAATTATGAACAAATATATCTTTATGTCAGTAATTGGCATTTTATATCACTATAATTCTTCATGAGGGTACCCCTATAATTAATCAACCCTCTTCTAAAGTTTATTTATTTGCAGAAGCAACCTGTTTAACCAATGTTTTCATTCTTAGAAAGCGTGTTTATAAAACTGATGGAGATGCAACAAGCATGCATTAAGCATGATCACAACACACTTTCAGCAATCCTATTAACCAAATTCTATAGAAGCAAAAAAATCAGGGCTGAAAGGAAAATCTGCACAAACTCAAAATTGGCAGGATTCTGACTACAGTGTCAATTATTCCTTGTCGCAGATTGACTCAGATTTATCAATTTATCACCAAACTCTTACAACAACAAACTCCCTCTTGAATGCCACCATCGACTAAACCAATAAAGCCAATACATTTAAACTAATAACCCTCTCTTTGGCACCCTAGGTTATATCATTATAACCTCTTTTCCACCCTCTAATATATCATTATAACCAATACTTTCAATAAAGGGGATATTCACCTTCATCCAAGCAATAAATAACAAGAGAAATATCTATTATGAGCATACATATTGAATATGTCATGGTGACCTCTTTCATTTCTCATGCAAATATCATGCAAACAGTACATGACAATATCATAAGACTGTGGGTCACTGGGACAAATATGATAGGTACTTATACGACTAGACTTGTAAAATGTCAACAAAATTTAATATCATTAATAATTTATGTGTTAATATTGTACTCTTAAGTATTTATTATTGAAAAACTTTAATTTTAAAAGGTGACAGAGGCCAAAAGAAAAAAAATAGAGAACTTCGATTAATTTTATTATTGGGTTGTCTTTTCTTAGGTGTGAACATCTAACATTTGAAATAAAGAGAGACATGCAGTATGAATCAATAAGACAGCAATCTAACAGCAAAAACAAAACTTTATGGCTCAATTCTTTCTGTAAAAGACATTATAAATAAAGTATAGATTTGAAAAAAAATATTTAAAATGCAATCATCTTCTCAGCAATATTACCGTAAAGCTTGTAGTTTTCCCCCTTTCCTTTGACTTATCAACAGACAAATAATTTGTCTTCAATTCAGATTGAACAAAAGACTGTTAAAATAAAAGCAAATAGGGATTTTATTATCAATTTTAAGTATCAAAGTGCCATAACTCTTCACTCACAGAATGACAAAAAGAAAATGATCAATATTGAATGTTGACTTATAAAACTAGAGGCTCTTACGCTCACCTTGGTCTATGTGAATATTTAACAAAGGACGCAGATGGATTCATGACAAAATTGCGTTTCGGTGATGGTGATGTGTTTGTACATCTTACTTTACTGAACATTCTTGCTGCTTACAATTATCTCTATCTATAATGAACTTCGCCTAGCATAGTTTCAGTGGAAAATGTTAGTAAATTTACAAATTTTATGAAAATTGTTAACAATTGACTATAACGGACAATAACTCCTTAGGGGGTCAATTGACAATTTTGGTCCTGTTGACTTATTTGTAAATCTTACTTTGCTGAACATTATTGCTGTTTATAGTTTATCTTTATCTATAATGATATTCAAGATAATAACCAAAAACAGCAAAATTTCCTTAAAATTACCAATTCAGGGGCTGTAACCCAACAAAGGGTTGTCTGATTTATCATAAAATTTAAGTGTAGATAGATCTTGACCTGATAAACAATTTTATCCTCCATCAGATTTGCTCTAAATGCTTTGGTTTTTGAGTTATAAGCCAAAAACTGCATTTTACCCCTATCTTCTATTTTTAGCCATGGCGGCCATCTTGGTTGGTTGTCCAGGGTCACGCCACACTTTTTTTAACTAAATACATGGAGGGAAGTCCCTTTTTATCAACATAATTGGTGAAAAAGTATCATGTTTTTTGTATTTGGTTGTAAAAATATGTTAATTAACTTCAATTAAAACAGGTTGAATGATTAAAATAATTTAAAAAATTAGATTAAATATTCATGTTTTGAGGGGAGACAACACTGTAAACAGTCTGTTTTTTTGGCAGTGAAAATTCAAAAACTATTTGCAGCCACTGTAGCTCTTTTAGGAGCAGGTGAACGTAGCCTTAAGCATGAATTTTATGAAAGAACAGGTAAAAATCTATGAAATTCATACAACTTTGAAAAATGTGCAGGCATCATGTCTTCAGGGGTGTGCACATGACCTGATTTCAGGTTTTTTAAGCTTAAATTAGGCAATGTTTTTCCCGGTTTCTCGGGATAAAACTTTTTTATACTATTAAAAGTACACTTTTTTTTTAATTCCATTATAAACTAGAGAACATTCTGATTCCAGTGATATCTTGTTTTATACAGGTATCTTTATCAATCAGTCCACCACTAAGGGTCACTTATACATGGTCCCTCAAAATATGACGTCATAGAAAAAAACTGTTGATTGCACCCTTAGATGCCTTTTCCCAATCAAGCAAGGACCATAACTCCTGCACAACAGATGTAAAATTTTGTCATCTGTGAACAACATAATTGAAAAGGAAATTGGACTAAAAGGTTTTTGCACAGAAAGAAGTAGAGCTGACAACTTGACCATCACAAATACATAGCAGGATTTCTTTTGGAAAACTGGGTTAGAAATCTGATATATTTTAATGTATTCATATGAACAATACATATATAACAATCAAAAATACAAAATTTGTCACTTTTCAATTTCACACTAGGTGTGACATTTTATTATAAACGCTACCAATCATAATCATAAAATATCAGAATAAATTCAGTACTTCTTCTTTCTTGTCTCCAATGTCTAAATAAAATGAAAAGATAGTGATGTTTTTTTCTTCTTGGTCTCCAAAACTAAGTTAATATAAAATATGACAACGTTTGTATGTCAAGTGTCACATTACTTTGACAATCAGTAATGATGTTAAGTTTCTGAGTTACAAACAAACCAGCTGGTTTTTTTTCTCCCTTGTTTGGTCAGCCCTGTTAATGAATGATGTATAACAAGTCATTGTCTATTGACCTAGTTTTCTGTGCAAAAAATAAAGGCTACCTTATTAGGTCTTTCCACTTTTCTGTGGAAAGACCTATTGTTTTTCTTCTGATTATTATTTTTTTTTTCTTCCGCCTAATTTTGTTCTTTCGATAAACATTTGTTTCGCAATATGTCAATTAGATATTTGGTATATGATATTGAACAGTTTATGCGCTTTTGAAATTTACCCTGCGTAAACAAATACTTTTCTTTGTAGGAGTTATCTCCCCAAACACTGTTTTCCTTGTTAGCGCAACTCCTTCGCAACCGTAAAATATTATGACAAATTTATTTTACAAAATTGCTCGTTATATCCTTCGCATGATTTGTCCTATTTTGACCGAAGTGATATGAACGCTCCATATGAGAGTTATTTCCCCTTATGCATTTGATATAAGTGATATGCATTTCTATCTCGTAAACCATAAGTGCTAGAGACCAAGGATCTTTTGATTTGAGGTCCTTGGTCCAAAAAAATAAAAATTAGGTCAAGGTCAAAGGTCAAGGTCATATTCTAATTTTTGAATTTGGCTTATTTCCACTAATTTCCAGAAACCGTATAAGATATCGACAAATTATTTTTTCTAAATTGTTAGTTGCGACATGTCGTAACACGTAAAGTTTGATTGCAAGGGTACGTCGAACGTAAAAGTGAGTTTTCTCCCCTCTTGTATTTAAAAATATGCGTATGGTGATATAACTGATTAACCAAATATACTTAAGACCTATGGTCTTTTGATTTGAGGTCCTTGGTTTATGACCTTGAAATTGATCTCAAGGTCATAGATTAATTTGACGTTCTAGTTTTTGACCTTTGCTTTCAGCTCATATGTATACATGATATAGCCATGAGACTTTTGGCGAAAGGTATCAAACCATTTAACCTTGAAAAAAACAACCGGAAGTGACCTCGTGTAAACCGGAAGTAGCTATTTTTTGTACTTTATTAATAAAAAAGTATATAGAACCAGATCTTTTTGGAATCAATGTCAATTAAATATTCAAATATTATCGGAAGTAACATTTTTCAAACCGGAAGTAACAAATTATCTCCCTTTTTTTTTTTTTTTGGTATAGAAACCATATATTTCTGGAATCAGCGTACAAATCAGTTGACGATTGAAATGACATTTTAAACTTAATTTTACAACTTTCATATTAAAATACATTATTTTCAGTGGAAAGACCTTCAATTGTTCTCTGAACAATTGGTTTTTAATTATATCTGGTTCTGTTTATATATATATGGTATTTTATTCAGTTATTTTAACCAATCAAAAGAACAGGAAGAGGAAGGAGGGCTTAGAGTTTCTAAAACTTCATAATCCTTCCACATGTTTAAAACATAAAAATAGGAAGATGCAACTGGTTTGATTACCAATGAGACAAATCTCTACCCCATACCAAATGACACAGAAATTAAGAACTATGGGTCACTGTTCATTCTTCAACAATGAGTAAAACCCATATTGCATTAAGTCAGCTATAAAAGCCCCCAAATGACAAATGCTACAAGTTTTCCTTTTCATTTGTTGATTTGTATTTTATTGTTGTTGAATTAACATTCATAAAACTCACTTGATATTTCTACATTTTGTTAAAATTTTATCTTATCAAAATTAAATATCTGCACTGCTCAAGCAGTGACCAAGCATAAAAAAAATGAGGGAGTGTGGAGATTTAATTTCAATAAGTTTTGTTAAAATTAGGAAATAAGATTTGTATTTCAGGATTAGCAATTTGATGGAAACAAGCTGAATTTACTGCTGACAAAAGTCCTTGTATCACAATTTCTTTCCCATATCTGGAGATACATGTACTACATTTTCAACTTGACTCCCAGTTTATAACAAAATCATTTTTTTGCATGATAAACTGTCACTTTCAAAAAAGTGAAACAATGCTATATATTTTTACCTTTAAAATAAATTGCAAATGTGTTTAACATGAAAAGCATGAATATTTTAGGCCCAAATTAGACACAGCTTTTCTCTCGGGACAAAGATGACAAACTATAACATCAAAAGCTGCAGGCCCTGTTACCGATTAATAACTTTGAATATAATGTCCTATTTATTGTACATCACCTAAAAATGGTCATGTGGTTTATATAATTAGGTCACTTTCTCATTTGTAAGTTTCAAAATATAATGTGATGATATACAGTGGCAGATCCAGGGGGAGGGTTCCGGGGGTTGGAACCCCCCTTTTTTTGACGATCAATGCATTTGAATGGGGACATAAAGTTGGAACCCCCCCCGCTTTTTCAAATGGATGGATCCGCCACAGATATATGGTATATCAAGATGCTTTAATAATAATGTTTTCTGCTTAAAATTGTATGATGACTTGCTCCTTTTTTTATTACATACTTCAAAGAGTTATTTTTATGATATACATAAAATAATATTGATAAAGGGAATAGCTTTTTAAAATTTGGGTGAAAGTTAAAATAAAATATATTTATCAGTTTTATTTCTATGTTAATTAAATCAGAATGTGTTGTCTACATTATAGAGTAGAATGTTGTTTTTGGTTTAGGCTAAATGATGAGAACTTTTTGACAGAAACATCCTTTTGTTTCAACCTGTTATTAAAATGTTTAGCTCTTCGTCATCATCAGTAGTGGAGGGGGCATTAAAATTTACCCTTGTCTGATTTCCGACCAGAAAATGGTTTCCATTTTTTCTGATTTTAATTTGCCAAATACACAATGCTTATTACAACAAAATACAGATCAAGTTTGAATTTGGGATGTGTCAATTTTACCATAGTGGAGTTATGTCCCTTTATTACCTCATATGCAAGCAGGGGCATTTATGTGTTCCATGAACACATTCTCCATTTAATTTTTAAGGCGATTCAAATGAATTATAAAACGTGTTGTTAGTGTTTACTATTGAGGAGAAATTGGGTCAAAACATTAGTCTCAATGCATTATAATGTTGGAGGAAATTTGTTCTTTAGGAAATTTGAAAGTTCACAAATATCTAAAATTACTTAATCTTGACATAAATTTTTATAAGCCCTGAAAATTCTAATTTTCTACTATTCACTATATAATAGACGAAGTAGATATGACCTGTTTATATGTTATCAGTACATAGATGTCCAACCTCAATTCTTGTGGTGTCCCAAAAATGAATGATTAGTTTGATGACATATACTATTAGATATTATTGATTGACGTGATGATACACATCCTATTGTCAGATAAACATCTATCATTAAATTTCTGTTCAAATCAGGAGATGTCTCTTATCAAACATCCCTTAGAGGAGGGGGTGGGGGATTTGAGGTAGTCTGAACCTTGATGTATTTGTGACAGAGCCTATTCTGATTATAAGTGGGCAAACTTGAATCCATTTTCATCCATTATCATTAACGTCTTTTAAGGCATTTAAGTCTCGAGTTTGACAAAACTTACATGGACAAAGTGTGATTCCTATAATCCTCTCCCCCTAAATTTCCAAGGGAGGTAATATTAAAAACTAAAAAGTCAGCCCTATTTCAAATAAAAAGGTGAAACTATGTTGAAGTGACATAAGCCTAAGATCATTTTGAAGTTTAAAATTACTTGGATCATGATTAATGAAAATTCAACATTGAGTATCACATATTATCTTGACAGATTTTTTCTTCTTCATAATTATTATCTCCAATTTATTAACAAAACTTGATAGACAACTTATGACTGCTGGCCTTAAAAGGCTGACAGTCTAAATAGTTATCAAAGATACCAGGATTATAATTTAGTACCCCAGACGCGCATTTCGTCTACATTAAAGACTCATCAGTGAGCTCAAATCAAAATATTTATAAAGCCAAACAAGTACAAAGTTAAAGAGCATTGAGGATCAAAAATTCCAAAAAGTTGTGCCAAATAAGGCTAAGGTAATCTTTGCCTGGAATAAGAAAATACTTAGTTGATTTTAGGACTTTCCAACATTGTTTCCTGGAGAAACAAAGATAAAGTCTAAATAGAAAGGCCAGTTTCGTGTAAAATAATTGGAAGCATGTAATATCACACTTCAATTTCCAATCTCCATCGCTTTCATAAACAATCAGAGATAAATCATTTGTTAGAAACAACAATCCACATTACAACTGCTGTTATTTCTGGAAATCCCATGCCATCTAAAATATCATGCAATCTATTTAATGAAAGTTTCTTGGCAAAGATGGAAATAGATTACACTAATTAGCAATTTCTTTGATCAGTGAAGAATTTCACATTTGATGTTAGGATTGACATAAATATTGGCAAAAAAAATAAATATTGCTGGCACTGATGAAAATGGTGTCAGTTATATAACTAATGGAATAATTTATATACAGGAGGGTTGAATTTAGGAGAATGAACCTCATATTAGATATTATGTTTAATTTCTAAATGCTTTTTCAATAATAAAAGCTTATGTCAATTTTCATAAAAATTTGGCATTACCTCAAAGAAATCTTAAGTGCATGCTTTTCATCTATCTATAATCGTGAGAATGCAGAAAGCTTTCATTCCTCTCTTAAAGGAAATACAATGAACTATTATAACTTAGAGAGGCCCTGGTAGCCAAGTGGTCTAAGTTAAGTCTAACTTCTGTATTACTAGCCACTGTCAACACAGAGTTTGTGAGTTAAAATCCAGCATTTGGCAGGCAAGCTTGAATCCAATCTTAGTGAACATTAGGATTGTCAGTTTTTCTACCAAAGATTGAACCTCTTGGCTGTCCAGGTTCCTCCACAAATAAAACTGATCTCCACAAAATTGCTTCATCGTGCTAAAAGTGGCATTAAACACCAGTGAATCAAAATAAATTTTATATTTGGCAAAGATTACTTTTGGTAGTTGAAACATGTTGGGTTGTTGTCTTTTAAACCTTGCCATACAGATCTCTTCTTTACTCAATAGCATCTGCATGTGATTTAATCGTTAGGAAATTGCTTAACAATAGGTCATTTTAAAGGATCTTTCAGTTTAAAATTATGCCAAATAACAGTGAGTCTACCTCCAGCTGAGAGATTTAAGTTTTTTATCTTGTGATTCAATATGTACAACAATGTACATGGGTATAACAAAGGTAACTATTAGTTTAGTATAACATTGAAGATATAAATATGATACCTTTCAACAGAAAGCAGGTATGACTCGAAAACTTTCCATTTATGCAAATGTATTACTGTCAGCTGGACCTAATATAGCCAAAAGGTGAACTTAACCAATTTTTGTCAGAATACACTGCACGTCTATCTAAATGATTTATTACTGTCATTTTGGTTTCAGATAAAAACGTAATATTAAGGGACCCTTTAAAGGGATCTTAAGACTTAATTTCTTTTTTAATATATAAATATTTTATTACACTTTTCCAGATAAAAACATAAAAAAAATCACAAATCCAAATGTAACTTTACATTGATACAGAAATACAGGCAACCCCAATGAACTTAAGTTAACAAATAAACAAAAAGGTCAAGGCCAGTAGGTGTGGCTATACATCAATATCAAAAACACATTTACCTGGTACTTTTTAATATCAGTTACCTTGTGTTCAAATATCTGTGTTCAAAAATAATTGTGTATGCCTTTATCAAGTAAAAATTCGTCAGATAACATAATCTTCAGGAAATGATATGGGTATATATAATATTCGGATATATAAAGAATTTGGACTAAAAGGTATAATGAATGACGTCAAAGATAAAAACTCACCAAGAACTTTGAACAATACAAATGGCTTTAAGTATTTCATAAATCGTAAAATGTTCGACATTTATAAATTGACCAGACTATGTTAAGATCTCTAATCGGATATTTGATAAGAAACAATTGTGCTAAGTCACTGGTCAGAAGTTCCTTTAAGTAACTTGAGTACTGGACAAGAGCCATGTCCAGAAAATAATAAGACCTAATTTAGCTACAAAGAAGTCCATTTGAAATTTATGTGACAAGTTTAATAAAGCGTCCACGATACTTAATCTTACATCAAGTACTTTTGACAAAAAGTACTCTTAAAATCAAATCATTTAAATGTCACCGAATATATTTTAAATGTTTAACATAAATAAGCTTTCAATATATACAAACTGGATCACTAACAATGATATCTATTCGAGAGAACGATTCATATCTTGAGATCATTATTTCAGTTAGCTGAAAGAAACACGTCTCTAAAAATTATTTTTAAATTGGATTGCATTGGTGGATCCAGGGGGGGGGGGGTTCGTCGGTTGAAACCCCCCTTTTTTTGGACGATCAATGCATTTGAATGGGAGCATATAGTTGGAACCCCCCCTTTACTCTTGGGTGGGAACCCCCTTTTTAAAATGGATAGATCCGCCCCTGGAATCCAATTTGCTTTAAATCCAGTGCAAACACAAATACATGTACCCCTCTATAGAGGGATAATTTTATCCCTCTTAAGAAGGTTTATCCCTCTATACAGGTATAATCACCATCCAGGGGGTTTGTTCCCAACCTGATCTATACAGATAAGATAGATAAATATAATGATTTATTTGCAAGCAGTGAACAATCATTTATCAAAAACAAAACAAAACTAAACAGGAAACAGATTCTTCTTAATATTTTATTTTATTCAAATAGAAAGGCAATAAGGGTACTTTAAACATATTACAGTTTGTAGAAAAAACACAATTTCTACTTCATATGGTTACATTTACGACAAAATTTATGTTGATAAAAAACCTCCTGATCTGAGTCCTAATCTCCTGACCAAAATTTCCAAATCTCCTGATCTGAGTTTGACAGTCCATCACATGTATGCTGGATTGCAGTCTAATTAACATCAACCCCCTCCATCCCCCCTTCTTCTCTTCATCTTGTATTAATATGTAAAAGATAATGAAGCATTATTACATGTAAGAGCAATGATAATAAAATATTGGAAGATAACCTACAATGTTGGTTTGATAACTTGGAAAGAGTGACACTCAGAAATGGTGAGAATTCTAGAAATGATCAGAGGGTCAGATAAACGTCTGCCATCGTATACCAGAACAAATACCATATCTTATAGCGCAAAAGAATTTGTTCAAAATACATTAACTTAATACTGTCAAGTATGTTGAACTGTTTTGGAATTGACATGTTTCAAAAAGAACATCCTTATACCTCCCATCAGGTAAGGGGAAGTCCTATATCAACTTGTACTAATTTGTTTACTAATATTCAAACTTTTGACCTGAGGGCAGGTTTAATCAGTACTTTGATAGTGGACTCTTCAATAACAAAAACAAATTACGCCTGTTTTAATATCATGGGACTTGACCGAATTCCTTAAAAATTTGGCTACTGACATGCAAGAATGCACTTTAAAAAAATAAGGAAATTTTTACATTTCAAATCGTTGAATGAAACTTTTCATATAAAAATTCAGCTAATGATATGCAGGAATGAATTCCTATCACTAGTGAAAAATTTTAACAAATGAAATCAGTGAATGAATCTTGTACACAAAAAATAGCGACTACTTAGTAAAAATAGCAGGTATGCAAGAATGAATTCCTGTCAACAATGAGGAAATTTTTTATTAACAAAATCGGTGAATGGAACTTGAGCATCTATTTATATCAGGAACAATAATCAACAGTACTTTTAACTTGTCTATATTTAGTCCTATATTATTGAGCACACACTTCATAAAGTAGATTTAATGGCTTTAATTTTTCCCTTCAATACTTTTTCTATTCTAGAACATAAACTAGGACATTGTGATCTCAATAATCTATAGGATTCATAACTAATGGACTAAATATTGTTTTGACCTTAACATTATATTGGTAATGAAAATGATAAGTTTTTTTACTGTTAGTAGCAACTTGTCTTCTAGATTTTTTTACCATGGACTATATCCTAACAAGTCAAATTATTTTTCACATTAAAAAAAATAAATGATTCAAATGCACCATTGTGTAAATAATTACTGCAGATTTATCTTGACAGATTTTCAGTTTCTGAAAGGCCTTTAACAAAATAAACTTTTAAATGAACAACCATTGAATACAGAGAATTTTTAAATTCAGGAATAATGGCTGACTGTTTTTGAAAGAATATACACTAATTTAAAAGCAATAATACATATAAACTGTTGACACAGAAACATGTCTGGCTATTATGTAATTTTTATAGAACAACAAAATTTCTAAAATTAAAATGGCAATAACATGTAAACTCTCCAAAACATTTAGTCATTGAATCAGAAGGGAAGGTACAGGCATACAGGGCCATTTATAACTTCAGTGGAAATGAGAAATGCAAAAATTAAAACAATTAACTTCGTACTAAATACTATAATTGACTTATAAGAGATTCCTTTTTAACTCATACTATAAAGTCAGCTAAAAAAATGCATGAACATGATAACATTACTATATGCTCATATAAAAATATATTTCTTTGAATTCTTACTAAGTATCAAAGATATTAAATGATTAGAACTATAGATGACCTTGACCATAAAACAGAGTTATTTATATTAAACAGTTTTAATTTTCTCCTTCATTTCCTGCAGATGTTACAATGTACATATTAAGTAAGTTCAAAAGTTCAGTGGAAGCAATTAACCTTGAAAAAGGAAATATTATTTCTGTTTTTGGTATGATTTCCTGCTTTTAACAACTACCTCCTTTAGTTAACAGGTGAAGTGAAAACAGCATGATTGACATTTTTAGAGAAAAGACTATCTAGTACACATTATTGTTTAGGGGCCAGCTAAGGACCACCTCCGGGTGCGGGATTTTCTTGCTGCGATGAAGATCAATTGGTGGCCTTCAGCTGCTATCTGCTTTTAGCTTGGGTTGGTGTCTCTTTGACATATTCCCCATTTCCCATTCTCAATTTGATCTGGAATTATGATTCCACAATAATATTTTCCCATGTTGGTACATGTAAATGAACATATTTATTTTAAAACATTTTAAATATATTTCTATTTAATTGATAAATTATATTTCTTAGGTATTTTTTATTTTTTTTGCTGTTTTCAGTAATCTGAATCTTGAATCATATCTTAGGGTTTAACACAGCCTCTTTGTAGCAAGTTATAGTTAACAAGTTATATCTAAGATACAGAGAACATTAAAATTGGGGTGATCTATTATAAATGTCAGAAGAGTTTCTTCATCATTCATGGAAGATTTTTCTAATTTGTTATACAATGTATTGTTTATTGAAGAAAATTAAAGAAAAGAGAATACAATTGACCAGAAAGAAAATATCTGGTCAACATATGAGTTTGAAAATGTCAACAATGGTGGTCATACATGCATAAAAAAAAGTGTTCCTGTAATGCAACATTATTCAAAGTAACTGTCATTTGGATAGGATAATGTCAATAATTTTCATGGCATCAATTCACAATTGATACTATGAAATCTTATGTGCAAGTGCAGGCGACTTATGCCAAATTTAAAATGGCTGATTGGACCCTGTTTTCTGTCTAACAGTTTCATTAGAAATTTAGAATGGAGATAACACAATTTTATTTTAAGCTCTAACAGCATCAACTGATGATTTGATGGTAGCAAACAGTGGTGAATCCAGAACTTTTCATAAGGGGAGGGGGGAACTGACTGACCTAAGGGAATACTGGTCTCCCTCATGCAAATTGTCGGTGAGTTTAAATACAATAGTTATCAAATAAAATTGCCTTATCATAGCTAAAGTATCATCAGAAAAATAAATAGCCAAATAAACATGTATCCATCCTAGATGATCTGTAATCAGTCAATGAGTGAGGTATTCTATATCAACTTGATAACCCACACATAGAGATAGGATAACCCTCACACTTCTATGTTTACATACATGTCCAAATAGGATAAATTATTGTGAAATAAATATTCAAGGTAACAAAAGTGCATTTCGAATGAATAAAAGGAGAGGTGAGATACCAAAAAAATCTAACAAGATAGCCTTGGCCATCCTATCTACACACAAATTTACAGGTCAATATATGGCCTTCAACAATGGAAAACTTTCTACACAATATAGTTGTCAAGTAAAAAAATCACCTCAGTTTATGAATTTTATTTATCAGATTCAAGGTTGCATGACAATATATGTAACACAGATCTGCAATCACAGTGGGGATCCCGGGGGATGGGGAGGTGGTGGGAGCAGGTCTGTGGGTTGGACCCCCTTTTTTTGGGCGATCAATGCATTTGAATGGGGATATGTGGTTGGAACCCCCCCCCTTTATCCTGGGTTAGGAAACCACCCTTTCAAAATGGCTGGATCTGCCCCTGAATTAACACAATTAAGTACACCACAATCCCCCTCCCTTCTAATCCAGTAAACATATGACAAGAACGACATATAACAGTTGATTCATTTTTTTCAGAGATATCAATTTTCTTCGATTTGAGGATATTTTGTAATTTCGTGGATATCTAATTTCATGGTTTTACCAAAGTCTACACATGTTAAAGCATTGATGTAGTATACTTGGTTAACATTTAAATTCGTGGTTTACCTATACACATCATGTCTCATGATTTTGACTGAAACCACATTTGGACATTTGATTTCCAGACATACAACCATATAGAAAATTTTTACCTGATTAATATTTTAATTCGTGGTTAACCATTACCAAAGAAAAATTATAACTGTGAATTGGTTAATTAATATTTGTGGGATACCATTTTTTTGTGGATTTCATGGGTTATGATACTTTAAATTTTTCGAAAAAATAAAGATTTTCTTATCCCAGGCATAGATTGATTACCTTAACAGTATTTGGCACAACTTTTTGGAATTTTGGATCCTCAATGCTCTTCAACTCTGCATGTACTTGTTTGGCTTTATACATATAAATATAAATATTTTGATATCAGGGTCACTGATGAGTCTTATGTAGACGAAACGCGCGTCTGGCGTACTAAATTATAATCCTGGTACCTTTGATAACTATTATGCTGAACCATGAATTTCAATACTCAAAGAAGGAATTTTCTACTATTAAGCTTGTATGCAGACATTGACGAAATCATAAAATCAAATACTGTAAATTCAGAAATTATTGCGTGCATTTATTATTGCGATTTAGTCATTCTAAACTAAGTCATGCTTTAGTTAAAATAATACGAAATGTGAGTTTTAATTATTGCGTTTACAACTCTGTCGCATTATTTGCAATAATAAAAACCTCACAACAATTTCTGAATTTACCCATAAATGCACACCTTTTTAACAATCTAAGATAATTGGTATCCACTATAAATAAATGAATCCACAGTATCTCACATATACTCATTATAACAAATCTATAGTATATAACAACACTCACATTTACTATCCGGAATCTCTGAAATCTTTATCCTATTGAGAGACAGACTAACTTCAAATCTGTAAGTATGTTCAATGGCACGGCTGAATGGGTAGTGGCGATCAGTTCTTCTTGTGATGACCAAGGCATCATTGAACAGGAACAGACCAAGCATCTCCTGGTGTTGGAAGGCTCTGAAAACAAACAAAAAATATATTTAACATTATTTTTATAGAAAGGTGCCTTAACTTAAACAACTATCAAAATACTGAGTACACAGTTGCACAAACCATGCACTTTTTTTCTATGTTCAGTAAACCATGAAAGGAGTAGGTCCGGTAAGACCCCTTTTTGGCCCCAAAATATAACAGTTTTACAAAATTGTTTAAATGTTAACTTTTAGTTATTTATTGGACAGTTGAATGCTTCTGCTTCATAAATATGGGCTGTTTTTGACAATACAATACACATATATAGGGTTGTAGCACCATTTAGTCATGCTAAATTACTGAAATCTTCAAAATTCTATCATTTTAGTTTAATTTTAGACGGTTTCCGTGTAAAACGAAAGTGGCCGCATTCGTGTTCATCCTTAATATTGAAATGTAAGTTATATTTTATGATAATACATAACATATATAAAGGTTGTGGATGAACACGGATGCGGCCACTTTCATTTTTGACAAAAACCATCTGAAAAGTGACGTTTTTTGGCATATTTGAGAGATTTTTCATATATTTGAGCTTGAATCGGATCGTTTTTAATGACTAAATTAGTTAAAATCTTTCACAAAAACTAATTGAATCAAGTGAAATAGACACTTAAGTGTTTAAAAAGTGGTTAAAATCTTTCGTCAGATGAAACTGAAATTTGAGGCCAAAATGAGTCCTTACCGGACCTACTCCTTTGGGTAAAAACTCTTATTTGGCATTAAAATGAGAAAGATCATATCATAGGAAACATGTGTACCAAGTTTCAAGTTGTTTGGATTTCAACGTGTTTAAAAACTACTTAGACCAAAAACTTTAACCTAAAGTGAGACAGACAAACAAACAGCAAACAAACAGAGGCACAGACCGAAAAACATAATGCCCCTAGGTGGGACATAAAAATGTGCGCTGTTACCATTCAAGTTGAACCAAACAGCTACAAGAAAATTGGTTGCCATCTATGATTATGGGAGTTATAATCATTGGTGCCAAATATAATAGTTTGGGTACATTTTACCACTGGTGACCAACTATTGTAGTTATTTATAGAAATACAAGTTATTAATTTAACTATTGCAAATTAAGACAGTACACTTTTAGGACAACATATTGGCATCAACTTTTATTTTTAACAACTGCCAAAGAATAAACAGGAAATAAAATTTGTGACTGTGATAAAACATACAAAATCCTAAATGAAATTAGACCAAGCTTAAATCTCTTATGTTATATTTAAAAAAATCTGTGGTTTTAAATTTGAAAATTGAACTGCGTGGAGGAAAAGTATATCCCACATGGTGCAGTGGTAGAACATGCAGACTATATATATAATTTGTTGTTATTTTTAAATATTTGCCAGGAACAACTGTCTCAGTCAGTAAACACTTTACTCCAATTTGACTAATGTCAATAATGACAATTTTCTACAGATAAGCCAAGCATACATCATTCCTCCATCTATTCCACTTATTTCTAATTAGCAGATCAATTCCCCCTTCATATCAGTATATCATCTCATCTATAATATATATATATAATCAGCACTTAAGATTTATGATCAACTGTGGCTAATTGTACTTTTAAAATCTAATACTGGTTCTAAAGTAAGGAGGCAATATCACTGTAATAATTGGTAATATAACCTCCTTGTTCTAAAGTATGGCCAACCTGTGTGCACCAGACTCTATAAAGTAAGGAGGCAATATTACTGTAATAATTGGTAATATAACCTCCTTGTTCTAAAGTATGGCCAACCTGTGTGCATTTCTTTAATTGAAAATTAATAATCAATCTCTTCCTCATTCTAATTATAGGACAGATTATCTTTTCAGTAAATTATAGACTAGACAACAAATACCACTTTGATTACTAACATTCAGTATCAAAGGGATTTGTTGACCAGATGTGATTTAATTAACAAGTAAGATAGTTTGACCAGGGCAATTAAATAGCCTCATACAAATTCTGTAAAGACAGACAATATTGTTAAAACTGTTCTTTTAATAATAGATTTTGGTGAAAAACAACACAAGCTCAATCAAAAAGATTTTAAATTCACAGTGCTACTCTTATATCCTAGCAAACATCTTTTTGGATACTGGCTGTTGCTATATATCTAAATAGTGATATCAATATGTTTATAACAACAAGAATGTGTCCCTAGTACACAGATGCCCATCTGCATTATCATTTTCTAATTTCTATGTTCATTGGACCGTGAAAATGGGATAAAACTCTAATTTGACATTACAATTAGAAAGAACATATAATAAGGAACATGTGTACTAAGTTTCTTTAAGTTGATTGGACTTCAGCTTAAAAAAAACCTACCTCAACCAAAAACTTAAACCTGAAGCAAGACAGACAAACAAACGGACAGACAAACAAACAGATGCACGGATCAGAAAACACAATGCCCATAAATGGGGCATAAAAAAACAAGCTAGATTTTGTAGTTGCAGTTAATTGTAAGAAGTTTGAAGGTCTATAGAGCAAAACCTAAGGGTTATAATCAATTCAAAATTCCTAGAATTCATAATTCTTTTTTTATTGTCATACTATTAATCATCCTTTCTCCCCCCTCTGAACTACAAAAATGTAATTCAACTATATCTGACGATATGCTGTTAGTTTATGTAAATTCTACACATAAGGTCAGACTAAAGTAGGCAATATGTACTTCCTACATTAAAGTTAGGCTATACATCTTATTACATTTCTAATAACACACTGCAGTCAAATGTTTTATAGAAAGTAAGTCTGAAAGAATAATTTACATCTGTTCAAATTCAAAAAAAAATGATCAAGATAAATCATAGTCAGCTTTTTAGAGGCATCAAAGCAATAAAATACCTACTTACACATGTTTCTATCATTCAAATAGATCTTTAAAAACAATATTTCGCATAGCTTGGAGCTCAGCCATATCTATGAGAGCACATCATTACAATGATGGGAAAATTTTGTAAAATTTCCATTTCATGGTAGCTACTAAAAAATGGAATGGAGTAGGAGAAATAAATGCTAGAACAGCAAAGGCTATATTCTCAATGTGCCAGGAGCCTAAAATTGAGTTGTTGTTGATTACCGTCTGCCATAATTGTCTCAGAATAAATCTGGTTGGATTGTTTTCTTCATTGAATAGATGTTTCAACTTTAGTTATCTCAGAGCCTTTTAAACAGAATTGAGTTTTGCTTTTCGTTCCAGAATCAGTGCAGACCTATAGTTGTTCACATCATCTTTTGGTCTTTGATAAATAGCTGTTTCATTGGCAATTAAACCAGATCTCAATATTTTATAATTGATATCATCAAACCCGATATCAATATTTTCATTGTAAGCATCCATACAAATTTTGCTACACAATTAATTTGTGTCTCTTCATGCACAATTTTAGGGGAATTCAATTCTGTGTTTTTATCATTGCTGTGCAATCCATTCCACTTTCTGTTCAGAGTTTTAGTATTAGCCTACAGATTATATAATATATCTCCTTATAACAGACAACATATCAAATTGTTTATAATTGCTTCCCAAGATTTGCCTTCTTGAGTGAATTAAGTTGTTCTTCTGGTTAATTTGAGTTAATGCAAAGATGCTCTTGGTACTGTAAGGGGATGATGACTTAAAGCTGTATTATTTGTCTGTCAAACACAACAGGTACACCACAGGATGATTTTTAAAAGCAATAACCGTTTGTCTGTCAAACTCACTATTAACTTATATTTATACATTCTGCAAAGTACTAGTCAACTTAACACCTCTTATATAGCTAACTATCTGTAAAATCGGTAATAAGTGCATTAAGAAAAGCACTCATCAGTAATTAAATAGTCTTACTTTTTGACTTACTACATAGCAAAAGATTTTACTGGTCTAACAGAATTTTTACTTAGTGATAAATCATGAAGACTGCTTTGCAGGCCCTTAGAACTGAACCAAGTTTATTTATTTGGTAAGTTAAATATTACTTTCTGAACAATTGTACATCAGCATTTTTAAACTCATTGAAAACAAGAGTGCTTGGAGTAAAACACCTTAACAAAATTTTTATTTTCAACATTTGCTCAGTTGTGATTTTATCTTTAATTACATTCTATTTTCAAAACAAAGAGCATATTTGCAACAGAATTGTTAACTCAATAATGTTTTTAAATCAAATTGTGTAAATTTCTGAATTTGAAGTTGCCACCCTAATATAATGGTACATTCCAATTTTTTTCAAAGTTGGAAAATAACAAAGAATAAGAGATCAGCTGTAACCTTTGATAAACTCAATTTTCTTTCTTTTTAAAAACATTAGAATGATAACCAACTGATATATTATCAATACTTTTCATTACAATTTCAGAGAGCGATGACTATAGAATGCCATCATCCCATTTCTCTGGATCTTATCTTTCGTTTAGATGATAAAAAGTATTGGAAAAATAATAAACTTCTACTTAAATTGATATCAAATTAATCATAAATGATAACTGTCTACAGTAAAACTGAAGAGGAATGTTTTTTGTGTTTCAATTTTGATGAGATTTTAAGATGGTACCGGCAGGATTTGTAACCTGCTAATAAAATGTAGGCCACCTGTACAAGTATTTTCAGTAGGTGCAGTTTAAAGAAAAATAAATAATCAGGTGGATATGTACTATTGCATGCTCCCATCCTTAATAACAAATGGCAAGCAATCTTTGTTTCTTGGTCCTGCATCCACAACTGTGCAATGTGTACCATGTTCAAAGACTTTTTGTATCTGTGGTTCTGAATTTGATGCAACTGTCATACAAGTGAGAGATTTAGCACTATAAAACCAGGTTAAACTCACCATTTTCTACATTTGAAATTGCATGTTCATGTACCAAGTCAGGAATAAGACAGTTGTTGTCTATTCGTTTGATGTGTATTTTTCATTTGATTTTGCCATCTACCAGCTGTTAAGTTTAAAGCCAATTATTTCAGCAAGCAGGCAACAAAACAATGGCAAAATACATTTATACTTCTTTTGATATCTTATATACAGATCATTTTTAGTCAATACCCTCCTGTGATAAATCTGACAGCCATGAAATTGTGCAAATTCTAGAAAATTGTATTACATGTAATCAAAGAAAAAGATTTACGCAACATAAAAAATAATTGAAAGATCTGATTCTAATTGGATTAGCAGAAAAACAATAGACCAATATAGCATTTCTAACCTTTTTTTTCTATATGATGTGTAAAAGCAACACTTATTAAAGAACAAAGATATCGTCAAGATGTTTGACTTTTTAGTACTCATTTAAATGACCTTCTAATACTTCAAAGTAAAAAAAAAAATTTCTATACATTATTCATTAAGGTATGACATCTGTAATAAGAAACGATTAAAAATATTCATTATTTAATTCAAATCAGTAAACAGTCTTGAAAATGATGCCTCAAACAATTGCTTAAAGTGATATAAAGAATTTAGATACATAACTTTCCTGTCAAATTGAACCCTCTTGAAAATTAATTAGCTATAACCTCCAGGACCGAAAGTAAACCAAGTCATGTATCTTGGTCATTAATGGGGCACACATCATCAAATTTCATTTGATAAAAGTTTAAAAGTATATATTCTATAACTAGAGGCTATTATAAACTTCTAACCTTGACATTGAATGCACTTGAGTTGTTCAGGTGTGATCACTTTGCTATTTCATATTTTCACTTGGCAATGAAATAATTCACGATTTATACTGATGTACCATATTCACTGGCAAAATGTTCAGATGGATACATATCTAAAATAATAATGTAATCTTTATGCCCCATTTAGGGGCTTTATGTTTTCTTGTCTATGTGTCAGAGTGTCTTTCTGTCCGTCCGTTCTTCCGTCTCACAGTCCCACTTCAGGTTAAAAATTTTGGGCGAGCCGGAGGTAAGGTTAAAGTTTTTGGTAGAGGTATATTTTGATGAAGTTGAAGTCCAATCAACTTGAAACTTGGAACACATCTTTTTAACTATCATTACAAGACTGTAGTCCTATCATACTTAATTTGGTCTTTGTGTGCAAAACTTCAGAGATATCAGTAATTATAATTCTATTTATTATTTTTTTCTTCTTTCGTAGAGGGGTTGATTTCATCTTCTCTGAATAATGATCGAATGTATTTGAAAGGCATCAGGTTATTCTATTATTCATTCTCTATTAATGCGGTACTAGCAACTTCAGCTAAATTTTAATCAACAAATGTAAATAAAACACCAACTGAAGACACACACACACACACACTGATAAAAGAAAGCCACAACTAGATAAGGCAGTAACCTCACATAAGTATTTTAAGAAAAATTCATGATTCAGCATCATTTATTTTCAGGGACGGACAGTACAACAACCTTTTAAACAATGCACTTAAGGTTACAATATTACCTACTAATTTAAAGAAAACACTCTCAATAATTATAGTTCACAAAAATGACAGAGTTCGCGATACAATGTAAAACTTTAGCCATCAGCAAAAACCTTTGATAGCTTATCATTACTCTTAACAAATGGAAGGTCATTGATCACTTCAATTTACCTATCACCAATATGTATTTAAAAGTTCTTTTTCTTCAACCTAGAAGCATTTTTCCACTGATTTTTTTATAGTTTGTTCTTATATTGTGCTTTTAAACCACTGTTGAAGGTTAGCGAATGGATGTTTGCCCACTAACATGCTTAACGATGCTATACTCCGTATTTTTGGCTTTCCCTTGCGAGTATGGTCTTCAGAACAATGAAGGGTATGCTAATATACTGACCCTTGTAAAGAGATATTGCTCTCTCTTGCACATAAAAGGACACTCATGTAATTTTGAAAAAGAGCAGGCTAATTCTGCTACTGTTAGGCAGCACTCCGCACCCGCAAAGTAAAAAGGGATTGATATAAGTTTTAATAACTCGTTTATCAATACAATATAAATAAACATGTTTAAACTAAACTCTGTATGTAAAATCCTACCACATTTTCTTCTTTTGACAGAAATTATATATGATTCTTCCGCAAACATATTGAAGAAAAATAAAGTAATTTTTTATAAAAAAGAAGATGCGGTATGATTGCCAATGAGACAACTATCCACAAAAGACCAAAATGACACAAACATTAACAACTATAGGTCACCTATGGCCTTCAACAATGAACAAAGCCCATACCGCATAGTCAGCTATAAAAGGCCCCGATAAGACAATGTAAAACAATTTATGCAATCTTTTAACTTTAAAATCTTGAAGGATAAAGAGATGAAAGGATGTAGTATTATCAATTAGACAATAACCCAATTACACAGCTTAAGACATCCAATGCTAAAAATGTAAATTCAGTCAAGACATATTGTATTATATGTCAAAACTATTTGAAAAAGACAATTTCATTTTGTGTATTAGTTCATTTTTTGGGTTAACTAAGGTGCTTAACCATTTTTGTGTTTGCCTAATCCCTTCAGGCTGGTGCAACAACCCAAACTAGACCATGATGTGAAATAGTATTCCTCTTATAATAATTCAAAGAAAACATACTTGGTTATCTTATGGAATTACTATCCGTGTTGAATATAAATAGATCATAGGAATGGAAAAACAATCATGTAGCCATCAGCAAATCTATGGAGTGAGTTCAACGGTCTGTTTTACATCATATTCAGGTCTCAAAAATAAACTTATACATATATAGAAACATCTGAGAATGTATTTTTTGAAAATGACTACAGGCAAGGTCTGTGAGCTCTGCAATAAATCCAAACCATTTCTTTGAGGTCACCGGAGAACTCTTTTTTCATCCAAAGCCTTTCAAATTCAAGTAAAATCAGAACCAATTTAATACTTTCATATTGTAAAGAAGACATAACTAAAATATTTCTAGCTTCATTTCCCTATTTTAATAAATGACAATTTTTCTTTTTAATTTCTTTTAAAAAAGATTATATAATGTTCAAAATTAGATGACACGATAAATATTTTTGTAGGATACTTAAAACGTAGTATATAAATTTAGATCTAATTTCTATATTAGTCCTTCATGAGGAAGTGGTTCAAGTACACGATTATTGCCAAAAACATTCAGGAAACACATGAATCTATCAAGTGTTAAAGAATAAAGATGTGGGTTTTCATCACCTGTGTTGAACATTGGCAGATACAGGGGGTGGGGCACGGGGCAGGGCGCTCCTGGGGTTGGAACCCCCCTTTTTATTTGCCGATCAATGCATTTGAATGGGGACATATAGCTGGAACCCCCCCCCCCTTATTTAAAATGGCTGGATCTGCCCCCCTTATACCTATTTTATTGGTGATCTGAGATAATTTAACAACCTAGTTAAATCTTTTTCACTTTGTCATCTGCTTTGTAAAGATAATATGTCTTGCACTGTCAGGAGAGAACCTACTTGTATATTTTCAACAATGTGGTTCTACCTTACAAAAAAAATGCTGTACCTAACTGGTACCCAATGCTTGTCCATCAAAGAATTTTAAAACATTGCATGGATCCAGTAGCAACAGGAATGCAGGCATTGTTCTAAGCATATCGTCACTCATAGGTTATTCAAAGTAGAAAGTACAGGAAAACAGGAAGTAGGTGTCTAGCAGATGTATTAATAGTGCCTACATGTTATAAGTAAAGAAAATTACAAATCAACTGATAAATTTTACTAATTTTCAAAGAAAAATTGTTAACTTTTCTACATTAAACCCATAGGACTCCTGAGAGACCTTCAATATTTCAGGACATAAAATGTCTTCTTTTTTTTGTGTAGTCTATGTATGTTTAAATTTGCTCAATGTTGAAGGCCACATTGTTGAGATCTGCAGACATCTATATGTTGCTTACATCCAGGTCATTTGATCTTTGGTAGATAGTTGTCTTCTTGGCAGTTAAATGACCACATCTCTTAATTCTAATTTTCAGACTTGACAGCTTGAATTTGGATTTTTTAATCTGGAAAAATGGTTGCAACAATTATCCTTCAGTGTACTTTTAGACAGTTTTCAAGGTAAAACCAGCCTTCAGCTCAGTATAGCAATTTATCAATGTCAATAAATTTATTGATTTAAGTTTAACAACCGGTCATGTAATAGTAACTTTTAAAACAAGTTTAATTTAAAAGATTTAAATGTCCAACGTCCTGTCAAAAGACCATTAAATTTCACATTTATTGTGTAGACTGTAAATTGATCATATAATATAAAACTTCAAACTTTTTGATCCAGGTCCACAATTTGCCAACTCATCAGAATTTAAATTAGATCAAAGCACTTCAACAAGGACTTTGAAATTTTAAATTTCAATTCAGTATTTAGCCTCAACATTGATAATCTAAATTATAAGGAAGGATATAAGATAATATCATGGTACTATGAGGCATGATTTTGATTTTACAATTCCAAACAGAAAAATGTTGAATAATCATAGAGCAGTGAAAAATGATTCAAATAACTAGAATTTTTACTAGATGCTGAACAAATCTTTGACTCAGCCACAGGCTCACCATCACCAGTCCAGGCTTGTAAAAAAGCTACTGGGCATGTAAAAATCTTTTCTATAGGCCAATAGAATATAACTAATATTTTTTTTGTAAAAAATCAGCTTCATGTCTGTAGATTCCTAAGGTTATCATTGAAGACAGTGATACACTGTTTTAAATCTGAGGAAATAATACGAAGAACTTCATGAAAATACATCTGAAAGGTTTCTTCAAGATAAATATCTTTTAAAAAAATGTTGAGTTACAAAAAAGGTAGCTTAACAGTTTGCTAATATTTCTATTTATTTTCATTGAAAAAGGCCAGATGGGTTACAAATATCCCTAGAAAATTTCAAATATGTATAATTATTTTGCAATCATCATTAAATATATCAAAATTGTATTCCTAAACACCTATTTAGTGTCCCAGTTTTAGATAACTTAAAGGCGTAAAAACCTTGGCTTCAAAAAGATGACACCTACTTATTATATTTGACCATAATAACTTTTCTTACATCACACATTCATTATAATTTAATTTGAATTAGTTTAAAGTTACGACTATTCAATTCTCATGTATCAAAGTATCTTTAAATAACAGGGTCCCATTCCTCCTTAATGAGATGGCCAATATAAGTCTGACCTAAATTTCTGGAATTTCCTATTACATAAGAGAAAGATAAAATGGACAATAATGGAATGTCCAGTTGTGCCCTATCTCTAGAGTGAAATCAAAATGATTTGTACATTATAAATGATTGAGGATATCTCAACTGTAAAGGTCAAGGGCACTTTACACTGATTTTATTCAACTTTTGTTGTTTCTTTTTTTTTGTGCAAATTTTTTTAACCACAGAGAGCGGTAATATATAAAGTTTAGAAGATTTGGTATCAGCTATCCACTGTAGAGTTCAAATGACATGCAAAAAACATATAGTGTCGTAACCTATGTAAGACTCCAAAATTACATGCAAAACCCATATGGTGTTGTAACCATAATGTGAAAGACCTCAAAATGACAAAAAGTGAATAAATTATAACATTATAACCAGCTGCTTGTTTTAAAACAAAAACAATATATGACATATAGCAACCTAAACAAATGTACATCCACCACCTTTTATCATTAATTAAACATATCTTAACTTTCATTTACTTTTATGTTCATAATTATTAATAGACCACAAATATTCATTTTCCATATAGACAATTTAAAACTGTATAAATCTGAGATTCAAATTGAATAAAATGGAGAAAGGGAATGGTGAATATGTCAAAGCGACAACCACCCGACCATAGAGCAAACAACAGCCGAAGGCAACCAATGGGTCTTCAATGTAGCGAGAATTCCCGCACCCGTAGGTGTCCTTCAGCCGGCCCCTAAAATATGCATAATAGTACAGTGATAATGGACGTCATACTAAACTCCGAATTATACGAAACTTACTAAAATTTTATGTTTTACAGAAAGAATTGTCAGAATTGAAACTGGGCGGGAAAACTTGAATCCTTAAAATTTGAGACAATTTACTGACCACATACAATTCACACACCAATTTAACAATATTAAAAAAGCATCATCATTTATGCTTGAAAAGAAAATTGACATAACCTTTGACACCATTTCCACCCAGCCCTGAAAGCCTTATTGTATGGCCTTGCAGAAAGATAACACATAATAACACATTAGTTCTCAACCATTAAAGAAATGTGATTACATATCTAATATCATATTACTAAAGTGTCAATCACACCCTCTGGTAGAAATAACAGGACTCTTAATTAAAGTTACATAACTCTTCTCATGAATGTGTTTGCTCTGGTTCCCTGCAGGGATCTGTTTACAACCTTCACAACACCTAATGGTCTTTAACCTTTACAGCTGATTAACAGATTCTGGACTTAAAAGATGATCAAAGATCAATTGAAGATATTCAAGGTCAATTGATCTTTGCAAAGTATACAACCCAAGGGGGGACATAAAAATCTTATTCATAAGAAAATGAATTTTTGATATTCTTCTGGGTTTCGTTCATTAGATATATACATACAAAGATAAAAGATTTATTATCTAACCTGTATCTTTGATAGGGGTATCTTTCATATGGTTCAGTGGAGGTAATTGGTTTTCACAGAGAAAAATATTGAAATCAATTTCTTAGTTCAATAAATTATGCTGCCCTGCAGGTGAACAATCACCTTTAATCTGTCACATATGAGTTTTAACAGAAAATATTTTTATTTTGAAATAAATTTGAGGCCTGTCCTTCACATAAGTTTGTTTTTAAAAAGTTCATCTTAAAGAAGAACATATGTACTAACATCAGTTTTGTTATTTTGTTTTCAAATAATATCTATAAAATTTCAATACTTATCTCATAAAAGTCATGTAAAAATGTACAGAAAATAAAATATTGTCAATTTACAAATGAAAGAAAAAGTTCTTTGTAAGTTTTTCTCCTTCTCTGGTAAAACAGATTAAATGTTATGGTTAACCCAAATAACACACTGTGAGTGTCAAGATGAAAAATGACAGCTATACATGTGTAGGTAAAATAACATATAAATGGTTACAATTTTAATAAGATTGTCTATTTCAAGTGAAATAATCTTAGTCAGCATCTTTCAAAAAAGTTAAATGAATTAACAATTTATCATGTTTATATCAGACTATATACTTTTCCTTTTTAAATGGAAAAGTTCATCCAAATTCTCCAAGTTTGTACTAAACAAAAGAAAAGTCTATATTGTAAAAGTTAGATCATTTAAACAGTAATAATCTTAGAAACATTTATCTTTCTCAGCTATTGTGAGGTATTTCTCTATGAATAAACACCTTAAGTTGCATAGCAATCAGTAAGAATTTATTTCAACAAATTGACTTTATTTTTATCCATCTGATGAGTTAAGCCTTTTTAACTGATTTTTATTGTTCGTTCACTAATATGAAGTACTAACATGGTAAATTCAATTTCTGTTTGTGATGGCATTTTTTTTTAACTCCTAATTGGTTCATATTATGTCTGCCTTCAGGTTGTCTGACTGTATGAGCAATTTTTTAGCATCAATATTTTGGAGTCTGGACGTTTCACATATGAGCTAAAAACGTTGTTACTTAAAATGACCTTTGTATAATAATGCCTCATTGGACGAAGAAGACCCCTTTGGCTTTTGAAGCCATTTATCAAAGGTTAAGGTCAGTTGAGAGTCTGAACTCAGGGTAACACTTTTGTCTCCAGATGATGTAGCCTGGTCGATGTCCAAACTTCTGAAAACTTAGCTTTAAAATATTCCAAGGATATAAGGATACTTCCCTTATCTAGATCTATTAGTTACATAAAAAAGAAGATGTCATGTGGTCAATTGAAACAGCTTGATTGAGTTAGCTAACATTTCAACAACTAGCTGTCTTTGACTTAATATGGATTGTAACAATACACCCACTAATTTCAAGAAAACAATATATCTTTTGCCATCATTTCATCAAAACAAGAAAAAAAACCTACAAAATCTGGTTTTAGAAATGTTTCCAAAATTGGAAATTGGAATCCAAAGTATGTAACTGCCCAGAAATAACTGAAATTTTATCAGCTTTGCACATCACTCTGTAAATTGAATTCTCCAAGGCATAAAAAAACCCTACAAAAATAGCTTCAATAGATGTGTTTACTGTTAACATTCAAATTAACTCCTATGTAAAAAGAACCAAACTTATTTTTTCCTAACAAATATACACATAAATAAACCAAACAATAAAAAAAACAAATGTGAAAAACTCTATATCCAAGATTATTTTATAATTCCATCACATAGATTTGTTTTCTGTCTGACAACTCTATAAGTAGTAAGCTCAATTGCCAACAGTACTGCCCATCCTCAGAGGTCAGTGTAGATCAATGTAAAACTCTCAGATCCATTAAGAAGTCAATACCAATTCCTTGTTGTCATTCTGGTTAATATTTATAAGGGGAATATGTGTTAAACCAATCTTGTAATCATTAACAGAAAGTTTCCTGACAACTCTAAACTAATAAGAATTATACAAAACATAGAGCAGTCATGTTTCCAAACAAATAAAGCCAACACTGGTTATGATTGACGCTGATGTAAACAAAAAAGTTATAGTCACTAGTTGTGACAAATGTCTAGATTGATGACTAGATTGGAAGTCAAAAACAAAGCAGAAAGGTTGTGTATTTTAAAATTATATAAACCCCAGAGTTCTGGCAAAAGTAGTGGGCCAAGGGATTTGACCACTAAAATTTGCAAAGGACCGTCATATTTGTTTTTTTGTAGTAGAAATTGTAGTGAGTTCTTCAGGGACTACCAGATATAAAAAAAAAATAGAACTCTAAAACCCTGTCTCAAGTGAGGAACATTATCATTGATTGGGTTTGTAAATCTAGGATCGGAGAAAAAAACCTTTCAATAGTTTATATTATTATCTTAATTGTTTTTGTCTTTCAGGGAATGTGGTATTGATGGCAGATCTTAATAGTCTCTGGTAACTTTTTCTTTGTACTTGTCTAGACCAAAGAGGGGTCTGGGCTGCTAGATAACCAGTCACAAAGGGTACCATCTTCCCAGGGAATCATTTATTCTGCACAATTAAAATGAAACTTCACTGTAAATTATATTTCATGAAACACATACTTGTACTAAAAAAGGTTATATCATGAATTGTCATTGATATGGTTATATTTATAAATTTACTGTTCACAAATTTTTGAATTTTTGGAAATACTAAGGCTATTCTACCTCAGGCATAGATAACCTTAGCTGTATTTGGCAAAACTTTTGGGAATTTTGGTTCTCAATAATCTTCAACTTCGTAATTTATTTGGCCTTTTTAACTTTTTCTGATTCAAGCGTCACTGATGAGTCTTTTGTAAACGAAACGTGCGTCTGGCGTATATACTAAATTTAGTCCTGGTATCTTCGATGAGTTTATTATTAGACGAAGCTAACCTAAGGCAGATTTTGGACAAAACCATTGCTGAAATGACATTGACTTCAAGTGCTATTCCATGTTTAACCAATAAATATCGCAATTCTCAGAAACATTGTCATCAGAATAGAAAACATCATACACTTACATCTTTGCACTTTTATTGTTGCATTGCATAATGTAATATACAGATCCGCAGTTGATGTCAATGTATATAAGTTAACGATGTAATTATAAGAGCATCTTCCCTAAGATCAAGCTTATTAATCAAGGGTCGTGTGAAATCTTGTCTATTGTGAACAAAAACATGTTTTTCTTGGCACCAATTTAGCTAATGACACCAGGGTTAAGCAACAATCACGTCATTCAACATTTTACTCATTTTTTGGTTAATGTAAAAAACAGAATAAATTTCATAATGCATATAGCATGTTCTTTGCAACTATTCAAGGTAACAGGCTCATAGCCAGGCATTTCCCCTGAGGGGGGTCTATACAATTATACTCAACTTAAACAGTTACATTTCAAACAGAACGTGGACTTTAACAATTCTTATTTCAAGTAGGGGGGAGTTCGTACTAGCCCCTGGAACCCCCTTGGGCTAAGGTTGTGGGTACAGATAAAACTGCTGCAACCAGAGGCGGATTTAGGGGGGGCAGGCCCAGGTCAGTCAGTGGGCCCCCACTTATGAAAATTTCTGGATCTGCCACTGGCAACAGACTGGATTCCAAATTTACATTTTTATTCAAATAAGAGTAATTTCCCTTTTTGAAAGCATTGCCTGAAACTGTTGATGTTTTTATAATATTTCCAAACTTTCATTTCTATTGACCCTTTGTCTTTGTTTTCATTGTATTATATCTTCATTAAAAAAAAATTCAACTCTGCTTTAAAATTATTTGATGGCTTAATGCAACCAATATTTAAAAAAAGATATCAATCAAAATATATATAATTTATGTGGAGTTATTTCATTGGCAATACTTTATTTTAAAAAGAAACAAGAGGCTGTCAAAATGACAGCAGACCGGATTTTTTAAAATCTATAAATGTCAATGTTTAAGCAATCAAGTGAAATTTGACAAGAAGAAGCTGACAAAAACCTTCATTTTTTCATCATCAAAGTTTGAAAAGCATTGGTTGAAAGCGTAATTATATGCTTAGAAAAATACAGATATTTTAAGATATTTGAAAATTGCATAATATTGCTGCTCTATGAGCTAAAAAGGGCCAAACACAAAACAAAGTGTCTGCCAAAAATAAGTTGTTTTACAGTAACTACATAAAGATAGAATCACAGAAGTGATTTAAGACAGTCAGGAGTGACACGAAATATTCATTACACAATTCAGAGACAGAAATCCCATTTTAGTTCATGTTCCCTTTAGCATACCTATTTATCTTCAGAATAAGACATATTTCTTGACTACATCCATCCATCAAGATTACATTGACCAGACACTCAAGTAGACCAATTTAAAATTATAATGACCTTAAGCATGCTAAAAAACACTTCAAACTTTGGGTTTATCTACTGAGTTTCTTACAGTTCATGTCTTAATTAAGCCTTGTCATGTCAAAATATTATTGAACCCGAGATAAAGGAAGAGATCCTTGACGTCAGTATACACACTAAACAGAATCTTACTGTAGATAATTGTTATTGTTTGCATAGGAAGACATTTTTTGGTTGTTTGTAAACATTATAGCTGCCTGCTTTATTTTGAGCCATCAATGAAACACAAGAAGATGCCAAAATATTTGAATGCCTGAATCACATGTATTTTTTTTTTTAATCTTTAACCCTATCAAATGTATATTTCCTTATCAAATATTTATTCTACATACATATATTTTTTACATCAATAGTATTCTGAGTTTTGAATTTTGTTTCTTCGTTTTAACTTTTTTTCAAAGCCTGAGGGAACATTTGCATATTACGCAAATGCTTAATTAGTTACCTAATATAAAAATAAGTAGATTCGGTATGATTCTAATGAAACAGTCCACCTGAGACCAAATAAGTGGATATATAAAGTTAGAATTATTATTATTACTTCCTTATGATAAAATGTTGTTTTCCAAAAAAAATGCAATTCTAAGTCAAGGCCCATCTTGTGTTGCTAATTATTTAATGACCTTTATGCTAAATTAAAACATCTTCCTAAATCAAATAACTTGACAAATTTAACTACAGTGTTGGTTTAAAGTGCCTTGGGATTTCAATTAAAACATAATGATTTTCATCCTTACATGTTTTGCCCTACATACACCTTAGCAGGTGAAAGTATTATTGAACACTAGGGATATATTAGATTTCTGATGCTACTTTAAAATAACCTTTTTCAGAACATAGATAAAGATAAAGAAGTATTTTCCCAAGGAAACTATATATTATAGTTCGGAAACAAAGCTTCAGTGGTACTTTGGGCATAATTTCATGAAAATGCCATGTATGACTTTGTTGTAAAAAAAAATTAGAAAGTGATTTTTGGATTAATTGTTTTAATCAAAATAATATATATGCAACAATTAATCCAAAAAATGTTGATGAATACCATGTTTCTAACACTTCCTTCCAATAATAGCTTTATTGCTTGAAAAATTGGTACTCTCTTAAATTGATATACACAGAAAATATCTGCAAAGTCAAATTTTCATTAATGATACAAATATGCCTTTATCAAAATAAATCAGCTGAAATGGCCCATCTGGTTATGTGAAAGTAAATTGGCACATGGTAAAAAGTTATTTTTCAAACTAATAAAATCTCATCAGATTTTGTCTGGTTTTTTTTCTGAAAAAGTAAAACCCATCCACCCTATCTAAGCCCTAGTATTAACTGTAAATTATTAAAAATTGACCATATGTGTCTATTTAAAATGCTAATACTATGAATTTCACAAACCCCTCAATTTTCATTGCAATTCTATTAATCAACTTTTAAAAACTTGATACTAAGTTGGAAACAAATCTTTAAATCTTATTCAGGAACTTTAATTTTACTGTCTAACTTTTAAAATTTAGTACTGCAATTCATCATTCCCTATGACTTGTGAACATACATTATATCGTCGTTTTCAAGGCCAACACCTATATAAAACATACAAAACATAATATCAAGGATACCGGATGCATATTATGCACACTAAAGTGCATGTACAGATAAGTTATGACAACTCTTGCATGAAACCTATTAATAAATTATTGAAGACAAACGTGAAGTGCACTTAAATCTGCATATTTTATGGATAAGCGATAACCAGATGTCTAGCCTTGGGGGAAGTCACAAAGGAAATTGCATCAGTTGTTAAAAAAAGATTTTTTCCTGAAGTATTTTACTTATATATATATTTATGACAGGTGTATTTTTGACACAAATTATACCTAGTTGCCATACAGAGAATAGGATCAGCTGATCGGGTGACTCACAAAGAAAAGATTTATATTGAATCAGCTGTTTGTCAATTTATTTTTAAAATGTTGATGTAAGCAGGTTTTATTGTATCTCTTATAGTCTGGTAAAAAGAATCAATACTTCTTATACTGCAATTAGGAGAATCTCACAATACTTAGGGTCTTTAACTAGTTGTTAATAATTTATTTCCAGACAGTCTACAAAAGTGCTTTGATATACCTTTTTCCAGAAGACATTGAATATGATGTCAATTTTCTATGAATTTCTGTATCATAAGCGCAATGACAAAAGAACTTTTGATAAATGATTAAAAATTTATATGGTTAATCCTTTGAGAAAGTCTGTCTATTCTGAAATTTTAAGTAATTGTATGTATACATGTACCTTTTTCCATTCATTAAAAATCATTGCAGATGAGGGTGGATACAGTGGAAAATCAAGTGGGATTTGCACCCCCTTTTTTTGGGGTGATCCATGCATTTAAAAGGGGACTTACAGTTGCACCCACCCCTTTCCAAGCCCATTTTTATCAAGGGTTGGTGTAACTCCTTTTAAAAATGGCTGGATCTGACACAGGGATACCACACCTGCACAAATATTATAACTGTTTTACAACCAGTTTATGGTCATGTGTTTAATTGATATAATTTTTGTATTGTATTTATATTTGTTTTGTTTGTAATACCTATTAAACCCCTCTTGGTATTTATGCGCATTTCTTTTATAAATAAATGTGTCTACTCTAGATGTTAGACAAAATGTTAGTCTTGCATACAACTATGAGATGTATAGTAATATATACATTATACATTGATATAAAAGTATACATGAACAATTTATAAGTTCACTGAGTAAATTTGATACTAAATCATATTGTAATACATGTATCTGCAAATGTCAAAGAAATTCAGACAATCAAGGGGCCATAATTGGAGCAAAAAAATGAAAATTCACAAAAAAGTAACCAAAAGCCTTCATTTTGTTATAATAATCATAATTTTTATCAGATACTTACTGAGGTATCACAAAATAATGAAGAAAAAAAGAAGATTTAATTCTATTATGCAATAACAAGCAGTTCTTAAGGGAAGTCCATACAGTTTCACATTGTATTGTTATTTTTATGATTTTGAGATATGTTTAGTTTAATCTTTTTTTAAAGCATTTAATAAAACATAGGTTGTCCTGCTTGTTTGGAGGTAATGGAAATTTCCCTGAATGATCTTTTGAAGAGTTTATACAGCTACCATTTTCACTTAAAAATCAGCCAAATTGGTTTTATTCAAATCTATGATAAATGTGCATTAGTGAAATATTAAATTACATGTCAGCAGTCTTGTTTCCTTTTCAAATCTGATAGAACATTCATATTTATACATGACAAAATAAGTTACATTTGTCAATCTTTATTGAGCAATTTTACAAGTTTCTTGAAATGCTAACTTTCTCATACTTTTTTCTATATGAGTCAGCTTTTACTGGTAATTTTAAAATATGTATATAAAAAGCAAGTGTTTCTCTGCAAATTTGTAACCTTGTGCTATACTGGTAAAACTTTTCCCAGCATTTTGATGTCCCCTCCACAATATCTCTTACAGCAGAGTAAAACTTCTAAAAATTCTTGAAAAAAGAATAAAAACTTTTGTATCTGATTCAATGGGTATTTTTATCAAGAAAATGTATAAAATATTTGTCACTAAGCAACCAACAATCAATCAGTTAAATCTGCATAATTCTAAAGTTATAATTCTATGTCCTGTCATAAGATTTAGTTATAAAGAAGTTATCATAAACAAAACCAGTAACGGAATGTTAAATTGAGCATAATTTATCCTTTTCAGCAAACTTTTTCAGTTTTTCAGTACTCTAAAGCTCCACTTTGATAAATGTTTGTAAAGTTTCCAAATCACAGATTTAGACACAACAAAGATAACCTATTGGATATACATCCTTGAAATGTTTCCAAAATCCTTGTTTTTTAATGCAAATATTTCAAATTTAATACTCTGCAACATCTTTCAACAGATTAGGCAAACAAACTAATCTACAAAAAAATTAGGAAATTCTTCCTTGATGAATACGAATTCTGACTCAAACACTCAAGACAAAAATCAATAACGCTGATTCATCAAGTTATGTAACAGCTTGGGACTCCAATTTCAATATTGGATGTCAGAATATTAAAATCTATAAATACCTGCTATGGAAAAGTTTTAAGAAAAGTACAAAAAACAAAACTTTGTAATCACAATAAATATGATGAAAGGGAGGTAATTCATCTTGAAAAATTATGACAGCTATCTTGAATTACCTCCCATTAGACACTCTTCACAAATACTTCTGTTAAATTGATTGCATGTGTGAAGCTAACAATGCATTTCTTTAATTGCATAACAAATTTCAAATGCATCTTTGTAGTTTTTGCTTAAGCGTGTTGATATGAGAAACTATTTAAAGTTTAAGTGCAAATAAATTAAAATTTACTGCACATACTGCAACCATCTTTCAATTCTAGGGAAGACACATTGTATATTTTATGTACTTAAGGGTCGTCTGGTATCACAGAACAGGATGATTAATTATGTAACTATTACATAATAAGAAGATATAACATTAGTTTTTACAAATTTATTTGAAAGCCTAAAAGATAATGTCCAAATCAATAAAAAGCTTTCAAATGTAAAACAATAAATAGAGATAAATCTCTGAAGGTAATTTAATTTTACTTTTAGTCGGCAATTACTGTTATCAGTTGGAAGGTTTTCAACTTTTTACAATTTTTGTTTACCTCACATGGTGAATTAAACTACTTTAACAAACTGGAATATTGCCACAGGCAAAGGTGTTCTTATAATAACTGTCAAGCATGGTTTTTAAAGGACAAGCTAAGACTTTGTTATAAAGGGAAAACAAATGTAAAAGAAAATGACCAAATGAAGGAGAAGCATATCAAAAAGATGAAATTTTTATTTTTGAGACATTTTCAACTTAAGGTAGTGGAAATTATCAGACCTCATTTCAAATTTGTCAAAAAGTCATAGTATATACCAGTGGCAGATCCAGAACTTTTTATAAGGGGGGGGGTCCACATTTCAACCATGTCAAATTATTTGAAAAATCTGTGACCACTACATGGATTTAAACATTTAAATTTTGAAGTGTCAGGCGTAAGTTACATAAAAACTATTTATATACATTGTAGAAAATATAAATTTTTTTGTACTTGCTACCAAACATGGAACCTTCTGACCTTATGACAAAGACCATTTTGTTTTTTTATAGTTTCTCTGATGTAAACCTGAATGTCTGAACACTGTAAATATAAATCCTACTAAATTACTCACTTAAGTTCTGGTACTGATGACTTGACAGGAGGCTTATAGTGTGAAGCATCTAACTGTTTCAACAAATAACGATTTGACTCCAGTAAACTCTGAAAAATGCAACGTTTTCTTTACTAAATAAAAAGTTAACCAAATCAATTATATTCAGATTACAAGAAATCCAAGGGCTTCAGCAGATGTACTTCTGACCTTTAAGATGACATAGACTTTATGCTAACATTTTATTAATTGGAATGTATTCTGTGGGACATGATTACTGATTGTAATTCTGAAGGGACAATTTCATTACATTCCCAACTTGCAGTTTGTTGAAATCGATCAGACCAATTCTTTAATCAGCAGTTTCTAAAAAAGTTCACACAATTTTTTTCTATTCATATATCATGCCAAAGTTTTCATATTTATGAAGTCAATACAAAATAAATAAAACATATTTTTTAGACTCATCAAAAGTTAAAATAATGGTTGCTGTAAATAATTTTTAAAGTTAGTGACAAACTTACTGGTGTATTCAGTATAGATCTCTGTAACTGTATCATTTTCCTATCTCTTTCTAATCTAGTTTTACTCTGAAATACAACAAATGAAAAATACACATAAATTTTAGATGTTTTAAAGGGTTTTTCATTTTAATTTCATACACAAAAGTTTCTCAGTTCTAAATACCTAATATCTCAGTGTAGTTCTGTTTTTATATATCAATAAACTATGAAAAAGCTTTTCAAGAGTAGATTCCATTTTGGGAAAATTCACAAAAACATTTGCCATAAAAAGAAGTCATTTTACTGATCTCAATTCAGTTCAGATATCATAATATTTTCCGTCTATCTTTCGTTTCGTTACACCTGGTCTGTGCGTCCGTCTGATCTTTCGTTCAATCGTCTGTCGTCCCACTTGAGGTTAAAGTTTTTGGTTGATGAAGTTGAAGTCCAATCAACTTGAAACTTGGTAAACAAGTTCCCTATGATATGATCTTTCAAATTTTAATGCCAAATTAGAGATTTTATCCCATTTTTAAAGTCCACTGAACATAGAAAATGATAGTGCAGATGGGGAATCCTTGTACTTGGGACACATACTTCTTTTTTTCTGATTTAATTATTTTTTTAATGTGTTGGCTGGTGGTGATGGTGGTTCATATTTTTTCTAGGGTGTTTGTCTCATTTTTTCTCTAATTTCTGCAATTAGTTTCTTTAAAAAAAAATGGTATGGAAATAAAAAGGTTTCTGAAAATCACTATTACCTCTTGTATATGTTTGTTGAGAACTTTGAGGTACTGTATAGAATTGGCAAGATCAGCTCTATCCTGGTGACTCTTGGGTGTGTGACATTCAAACCAGCTTAACAAGGTCACATACTCCTGTATACGTCTCCCTGGTAACAGCAGCAGTTCCTGAAGGCTGTAGTGAATGCCAGAATTAAACATACATACTCAATAGTCTAATATTTCTGAAATATCGTACACATATACATCTGACTGCCAGAAATACGAAAAGAACCTCAATAATCAAGTGCTGTATGGAATACAAGTCTTTTTTAGGGTCTGCAATATGTTCTTACTTCAGGTTGAATGATTGTATATAAAGAGACCAGAATATAAGGAATTTTAAATTTCTATATATGTGGACTGAAATTTTTGATATATGCATGGAACTTAAAATAGTTTTTTTTATTCTATGCTTAACATTTAAAGATGTCAATAGTTATTCATATGGATCTTTATTGTAATTCATTAGTAAATAATCATTCAATTGAGAAAATACAAGTTCCATAATGAGGCTGCAAGGATCAAGCTAAACAAAGTCTACTTACGTCATCATTTTAAGTTCTGGGATCCGTTCATTATGTTTAAGGAAAGCTCTAAATGATGGCATGGTTTCTTTTGTTCTCTCTATACATTGTAAAATCACATCGTAATTGTTGACAAAGTTTGTATACAGTTTTAAATGCGTACAAAATTTAACAAAGATGTCTCCTAGACAGGAATTCATTGGATCCCAGTCGCCTGTACGGTTCTTCAAATTTTCCACTAGTTCTCTACAAAAATAAAGGAAAAAGTTTTATTATGAATCAAAAGTCTAAACATGAATGATTAGAATTTTATTACTTATACTTGTTTCAAGATTTTCATAACTGTAAATTGAGTATTTATTGTATGCATTTATCACTGCTATTGATGGACAATCAACACAAAAGCTAATTTTATGATTGCAATTTTAGAAAAAGCTGCAAACAAATGATGCTATTTAAAAGGAGTAGGTCCGGTATGGACTGATTTTGTCCTCAAAATTCAGGTTCATCTAACTAATGATTTTGGACATATATTTAAAAACACTTAAGTGTCTATTTCAATTGATTCAATTAGTTTATGAGAAAAATGAAAGTAGGGGTAAAATAATAACTTACTTGCTAACATCACAGATCATCATTAAGTCTGTGAAAATGATCTGTACATTCTGGTAACTGGCAATAGCTCTAAACATAAAAAAAAATAAAGTTAAGAAAATAATATACTGTCCTTTCTAACAAAATGAGATTTAATCGTGGATCTATAAAAGATAGTTTAGTCTCAATACAATGTGTCTACAGATTTGCTTTTCTTGAAATATGAACAGCAGCATTTTTCATATTTAAGTATTTCATTTCTTAGACAAATTTTCAGCTCATCAAATTAACGAGAAATTACTGTAATTAGATTTTAAGTATTCTACCTAGAACTTCCAAATAAACAACAATGTATAACAGGAAGAAACATCTACAAAAGGATAGACATTAAAACAAAGAAATTATATCAGTTTCAGCCTATGTGTAATTATAGTTACAAAAGCCATGATTGGTTGACACAAATTTAAATTTTTAAGAAATGATGTATCAGATGGTCTGGTCCTTACAAGCCAAGTGGTTGTTTTGTCATTAGTTTTAGAATAAGCTAAACCATGGAAAACACAAAGTAAGAAGTTTTGTGGAAAGTGAACTTAAAAATTGATTGATTGATTGTTGGTGTTTTAAAACCACTTTTAGGCAATTTCGTGATGGCAAGTTTTAATTGGTTGAGGAGGTCAGAATGCATGGAGATAACAAAGACCTGCAATAGGTAAACTGACAATCATAGTCAATTAAGATTGGAACTGAGTGCACCTACACCAGAGGGTTTCAAGCTGACAACCTCAATATTGACTGACTAAAAAAAATATGAAAAAATAAAAAAAAAAGTTTTTCAGATATTCAAAGACACATATACATTAGCAAAAACCCACCTGTTAGAGTTGAGTGAACTTTTGAGAGGTCTGACATAGATATGTTTAATACCCTTCAATATCCTGTAGTATTCTACTTCACTGGAGGTTATCTCTAGAGCTATAGGTGTTCTCTTCTCTGGGTTTTCACTGTACTTCTCAGATGTCTAAAATAATCAAAATCACACTAAACTGCATTTATAACTTTAAAAGAAATAAACATCTGTACAATTAATCTTTTAATATATGTGTGTGTTCAACTCAGTTATTTTTTTGTTGTTGTTACTTTTGATTATGTCACAAGTATAATGTTATGTATATGACAATTACAGATTATTATTTAATTAAGAAATGGCAAAACATGACATTTATCGCCTTTTTCTTGGAATTATTAATAAATTATCTAGACTCAAGGTAAGTTTGAAAGCTTAGCAGTAATTACACTTGTCTATTATTGAAAACAATATATGTGACTTCTTGATTTACATTTTGTTTTTGTTTCACTAAACCCAATCCATAATTGTTTGGGTATAAGTGCATAGGCCAAAACAGTAACAGAATATCAAAGATCAACAAAAGTTCAAGTTCTAAAATAAACAGTCTAGAAACTAATGTAGTAGTGGTTGCATATATCAAACAGCTTAAATGAACTCTCAACATATCACGTCTTATTGCCAGAAGTAACACAGACCTCTGCTCCTCTCAGATTGAATGGATAAAACATTGATAGCGAAACATGTTGTGTGACTTACTAGTTAGTCAGAAACACAGTTATTAATTTCTCACATTGAATAAAATTCCTTAAAAAGTACAAACTCTTCACAGAATAAGATTATGTAGCAATATCAAGTAAGGAGTATCACAAAATAAGATTTCCTATCATTTTCTTAGTTTACATGTTTAACCAAGGATAATAAAAGATTTTCATCAATATCTTAAATCTTACAAGTCTTTGATATCTTCCTGGGGCCATCGTCATACTACCAAATGTCACTCTTAGATTCTCTGTTTGTCTAATCATTTTCTTTTTCTTTTCTCTCCTCTGTCTTCTCTGCACATCTTTCTCACTTCTTTCTGTCTGTGCCTTTTCAGATACAGGAGAATCAACTGAATATAAAAAAAGAATCATCTTTATTTTTATTTCATGCATGAAAAATTGAAAATGAAGTTATCTACATGACAAAAAGTATGTCATATGCAGAATTAAACAAAATTGTAATATTGTAACAAGTATTAATCAAGATCTTATCTGCAAGACAGTTGACTCATTGGGCACTCATAAAAATTATTCTTACTTTTATAGTTCATGAAATTCTTGTAAACCTTCAAATTTAAAACAAATGTTTTATTTATTTGAATGGCTAAGTTTTACTATTAAATAAGTGTGTGTGTGTGATTTTTTTAGTAAAGGAAATTCTTTTTTATTGTTAACAAAATCTTCAAAAATGTCTTACATGGTCTCATGGTCTCTCCATCCCCAACAGAATCCTTGTATTCTGTACGTGGTTTCAAGGTCTCCCCATCCTCTACAAAAGCTGGGTCCTCTTCATCATCTTTATGTTCCTTCTCAGCATGACCATTAATTTTCTCAACCTCCTCATCAGGTGTGGGGCCTCTATCTTCCTCATCCTCCTCATCTGATTGGTCATAGTCATCATGTGACACCTGTTGGTAAAAGTTCAATATTCATGTAGTTGCTTCCAACAATAAATTAAAAGAAAAATGCTGACTTGATTTTGGAAAATTTACTTTGGAATGTGTGTATACAAAATGGACATGCTCACTTTACGACAATATTATTGACCAAATAAAACAAATAAAATTTAACTATTACTTTAATTACCAAGAAGCTGATCTTAGCACATAAAATTAATATTGATTGTTGAATCATGAAAAAGAAGTTATAAATGGTCAGGTGACCCATCTAAAATGAAGTGCCATCTTTAAAATTGATGCAGAGTTACTTACCCTTTGTTGTGTTGAGGTAAATGTCAAGTCTTCCACTCCAGCTTTATTAAGCAGAAACTTTCCCAAAAATTCTAGTGGATTCACCTAAGAATAAAGAAACTAAATTTATAATAACTTCAGAAATATTTGCAACATTCTTAATACTACGAAAGTGTTACAGGATAGTATTGCAGTAATTAATGAATTTCTATTCTGATTGCACTGTTGTATGCAGTATTTCTTGTGTTAAATATCAATATGACCATAAAATAGACCCAGTAAATTTTCATTTAATATTTAAATGGAACAAAAATACTACTGCATTTATTCAGAGAATACATTTCATTGGTCATAAAATAGAGGAAAATGAATTTTACTTAGGGCTATTCCAGAAAAAAATGTATGGGGGGGGGGGGGGGGGGGGGTTGAAAGGCACATTGTATTAATAATACATGGGTGATGGGTATCAGAGCAACTTTCACACTACAATTCTCAATTACAATTGTCTTGGTGGCTGGTGCTGACAAAAACTGCCCCCCCCCCCCCCATACATATTTTCTGGAATAGCCCTCATCATTTTGTATGTAATTTAATATCTGCAGATCTATTCATCCCAATGTATTGCACCTTGTGTATTCTATTCTAATTCGTTGAAAATCTATTTTTTTTATATTATATCTGTATGGCATTACAGACATTGTTTAAGTAAAGTAACTTGTATTCACATTTCTATGACACAGAAACTTTTAAGTAAGGTTATATGTATTGATATCTTTCTGACACAGAAACTAAGTTTCTACAAAAACTAAATTAAAAGGCTTACAGAATCATTTTCTCCTAACTCTAGTAAAGCTTCTGACAATGTCTTGGTAATATCTTTGTTTCCATGGATTCTGGTCTGTCCCATTACATCAAATACTATCTGACCTGCAAAACATACATTTCAAATGTAACTTTTGTAAGCTGAAAGTACAGAATCAGTAAACTTTAAATTTACTTAGAAGACTTTAAATTTGCAATTAAAACAGCATATGATAAGTTATTTCAAGAGATTTGTATATCTCCATGTTTCTTTTTCTTTGTCCAATAAGTTGATGCATATTTTTGACAACCTGTCTATCTTTGAAGTTATGTTTAAAAATATCATCAAGTTGTTGTGGATCACTATCCTAGACAATCAATTTTTTTTTAATTTAAAAAAACAACCATACAAAATGACTAGATGCTAGCAACTAAATAAAAAATATCCATTCAAACTTTGAACAATTGGGTATATTTAGAAACCAAACTTCTCCTTCCAAATTCATGTAAATTTGTGACAACATACAATATCCCTCCCCTTTTCATGTTTATATTGTTCAAAATCAGTGCATATATCTACTCTTACCTGTAAGCTGTGACACTATGTCCTTGTGTGTCCTATCAAAGAATGGTGTCAGTTGTTCCTTACAAACCCTCAGAGCTTCCTTGGCCTGTCCTGCAGTGTTAGCCCACACATCAAGTTTACTTTGACAGAAATAGGCTGTCGTTGGAGAACCTTCAGCATATGGTAAAAGCCATTCTGTGTTAACTAAAGGAACAGAAATAAATGGATAAGTTTAATAGTAAGGCCAGGGTTTTTAGCCCACACATCAAGTTTACTTTGACAGAAATAGGCTGTCGTTGGTGAACCTTCAGCATATGGTAAAAGCCACTCTGTGTTAACTAAAGGAACAGAAATGGATGGATAAGTTTAATAGTAAGGCCAGGGTTTTTAGCCCACACATCAAGTTTACTTTGACAGAAATAGGCTATCATTGGTGAACCTTCAGCATAGGGTAAAAGCCACTCTGTGTTAACTAAAGGAACAGAAATGGAGGGATATGTTTAAGTCTAAGTCAAATAAACTGCAATAATTAATCTGAATTTTCTTTTACAGAAAATGTAATAATTTGTAAAATAACCTGTTCATTAAATTTCTATGTTGTTAAAAGCAATTACATATAACTAGATATCAGGAAATACAAGTACTCCAAGATCAGTACTGTGAGTCTTTTAACTTAACATATATTTTTTTTTGTCCTTTGTGTAAATCTGATTTCCAAATGAAGTTACTTTTGTTTGCGAGTTTTGCTATTACAACCCTGTTTGAGGAGAGTTGAGTGGTCATAAACATGTTAACCCTGCCATATTTTATATGGGCCTGTCCCAAGTCAGGAGTCTGTACCTCAGTGGTGGGTTTCTGTCGGTCATATTTGTTTTTAGTTGATTATTTTCTCAAAAATCAGGCCCTTTTTTTTAAAGTTTGAATTGTTTCACATTTTGCTATGTCTTGGCCTTTTATATTCTATACAGTTTGATTTGTACAATGTTGAAGGACAAAAGTAATTCTGTTTTTGTTTATATCATAGTAATTCCCACTCGATTGGATAATTGTCTCCTTGATAGTCATTCAACATATCCTTATTTCATAAGCGTATACAATATTTCAGGTTTTAAAATCAAAATGATTGTGTCAACAAAAAAACGATACTGAAACTATATTCCTTACTAGCTATAGTTTATGAAGTACTTACTATGATTATACTGTCCAATAATACCAGTAGGACTGGAGAAAAATACACCGGTCAATCTGGTCAGCTGAATCAGCAGGTCTAATCCTGGTTCTACAAAATAGAAAAGATAGAGTGACAAACAACTTTCTGGTCTTATGGTAATATAGTCTTTATAACCAATGTATAGCTTTATCCATTTTTGGCCAAAAAAATGCCAGAAAATCAGTGTTTTACACTCCTCCCACATATGCTTAATATTACTATTACATACCCATATACACAATCATTGGAAAGATAAACAATATAGACAAGTACCAAAACTATTATCTAACTTGCATTACTTGGTTGATTGGCTCCACAGATTTTCTATATGTTACTAAGTTTTTTTGGGGTAAATCTGTGTTTTATTTGACTATCTAACTGATGTTAAACACTCTAACATTATAAATTCAAATAAGATTTTTTTTCTCCTAATTATAAATTTAAAGCATCATTTTGAACCTGGTGATCTTTTGTTATGCAAAACAAAAAATCATTGTAGTGAAAGTTCTTTATTTCTCAAGGTTAAGAGGAACTATTTGGTCACATGAAAAAGTAAGCACTAAAACTACAAACAATCTGTTATTTTTTTCTTCACAGTTCAAGAGCATTAAATGTAATGACAGCAAGTAAATAACTTTATGTCATTAACAAACTGATTGATTATTGGTGTTTAATGCCACTTTTAGTACTCTTTGTCATATCATGGAAGCCATGGTGCCAGGTGAGAATCATCAACCTTGGTCAGGAAAAATAACAATCCCAGTCAACTCAGATTGGAGTTTAACTTACTTGCCTTGTCAGGGTTCAAACTCACAACCTTGTTGTAAAAAATAAATTGGAAATTATTGGAACTTCATTTCCATTCACTATATCATTTATTTTTTCTATGAATAAATCATATGCATACATTATCGACTATTATAAACCTGTTATGAAAAATTGTTTCTCACCAGAAGCAGCCATTGGACTGAATATATGGAACTGTCCTCCATCACTCTCATCTACAATGTGACTGGCAACATCTTCAAAGAACTCTCTTACAATGGCAAGGTCAAAAGTCTCTGCATTCACAGAACAATTCTCCACTAGTTTTATATCTCCTGGCTGTTCATAATGAGTAAATATTCCTATACTCCTATAATAAACAGTTTTTGTTAGTCTTGTATGAATTTTAATTTTAATTTCTTTTATATATTTCAGAGTTTAGTATGACATCCATTATCATTCAACTAGTACACATTTTTGTTTATGGGCCAGCTGAAGCACACTTCCAGTGCAGGATTTTATCCCTGTATTGAAGACTCATTGGTGGCATTCATCTGTTTTCTGCTCTTTGGTCCTGTTGTTGTCTCTTTGACACATTCCCAATATTTCCATTCTCAATTTCATTTGATAAAATTAGATTTTTTTTTATGCCAAAATAGATACACCTTGTTGACACAATATTCACTCAAAATCATAATTTGGCATTTACATTATTATATTAACTTTATATTTAACAAAAGTACAAAATTTCAAGTTGATGTGGCCACCTTCAATTTAACCTATCTTAAACCAAAATTTAATCTGAATAGGCTGGACAGACAGACAGACCAATAAACATGATATTACCCTTCAACTATGGTAGTTGGGGCATCAAAATAAGTAGGGCACCTATTTCCATTCACACCACAGTATTCCACAATTAGTTTTGGCTTTGACAAACATCTTACAACTGTTAAATAAGATTTCTATGTACAAAATAAACAGAAATCTCTCATAACAGTAAAACATAGTTTCGAAATTATAAGAAACACCTTGAAATGTGAACTTTCCATTTTTGTGTTTTTATGAACAAATGTGTAAATGAAGTGGAACAATTCATTAAACCTTACCATGAAGTGTATTTATGTAGAAAGCCTGTTAATGCTCCGTCTCAAAACACATTCCAAGTATTTGACATAACTTACTTAGCTCTTCTCCCATCTAATTCTTTCTGTAATTTGAACATCAAAGTTTGTGCTGTAGTTCCCTCATATTCATATACTATAGGTATCACTCCAAACAGGACAGCATCCACTATCAACTGTAAACAAACATTGAGAAATCTATTTTACAATTTTCTTCACTCAAACAGTCATAAATTTTCAAAGTGTCTATCTTGTAGAGTACATTTAGTATTGTTTAATGTTGTTTCACAATATTGATGTTAATCAATTTAATTGTTGTTGCTCTTTTTTATTTAGATTATTACAAGATTATTCAACAAGGATTCATTTCAACTTTTAAAAAAATATGGACTTACTAGTATTTCTGATTCATTCAAACATTGAAATTAACTATAAGGATGTAAAAAAAATTTTTTTTATGCCTTAGCCATTGTGATATTTATCTGTATTTTACACCTACCCCAACATTCATAAAAAAAAAGAGAACAGCAAAATAACAGATATAAGCATAAATATCATGTAAATATCAACAACATCTCAAATAAAAACTGTCCAGCTAACTTTTGTGCATTACTCAAAAAGACTATTTCAGGTCAGACCCTTACTTTAAAAAGAACTCAGGGTTTTATGCTTGTGCATTCCCCTATCACCAATAAAACTGTTGACTATGAAATTCACATTAGGAAGGGAAAATGGTACATGTACCAAATTAAAAAAAAAATAAGCATTAATTAAAAGAAACTGAAAGCTGTAACTTTTCAACCATTATCACTATTTTAAAAGATCATTATGCCAGAGCAATTAACAATTTTACAATACAGGAATTAAGCACATGTATACTTACATCGGCAGCAGGAACTCTGGATGATATAAACACCACCCTAGGAGCATCAGTGACAGCCAAATCCCCAGCCACACCCATTGTATGTTGTGTAACCATCAGACCTTTGTATAATGTCATGGCATTCATTGTATCCATAACTCCCCCTGTTCTGTCTTGTCTAAAAAAAAAATACAAATTATTAGCAATAGAAATATCTTGTGCAATGTTTACTGTATGTTGTATGTAACAGTATCTCCATTGAAATTTAACAACAACTCAGTGTCTCAATTAATGAAAAAAATAACTACATGCACTTAAAAACATTAAAAGCAAAGGAACAGTGCTTTCATTGCTGTTATACATCTTAAAGTCATAGTGTCAGTGAATGAGGTCTTCAACAACATGGAGCAAAAACCCTAATTGCAAGTTGAACCACCAGTTTGAGTAGATGTTTTTTTAGCATATTCTATAATTGATTTTAATATAAATGTTACATTATTCACTCTATTGTACAACTTTTTTTCTCCTCGGAAAAAGTTTTTTTAACATTTTTTACCCCAAGTATAAGCAAAAGACATGTACCTTATAATTTGGACAAGTTTGTATAGAACAGTTAGCTTTTCATAAATTCTAAAGTTGCTTTGCTTCTAATCCAATTCTAATATGTAATCTTTCAAAATTTGGAAGAGAACACTTTTCAAAATTAGCTTGCAGAAAGGGATGCTTGTGCAAGGAATGTCAGTTTTTGGTGCATTATAAGCTTTTTGTTTATTTGAGGGTTCTTTTTTTTAGGGGCTGGGTATTTAATTCTGGACAATATTTACTTTCTCCCTGATAAACTTCTGTTGTGACAGTGTTGTAGATAAAAAATTATGTTCATTATGACTTTGTTCCAAGGAGGTAAGGGCCGAGTTGGCCTCAAATTTCAGGTTTATCTATCGAAAGATTTTGGACACTTTTTAAACACTACAGTGTCTATTTCAAATGATTCAAATAGTTATGTGGAAGATTTTAATTGATTTAGTCATTAAAAATGCTCCGATTCAAGCTTAAATATGAAAAATCTATCAAATATGCAAAAAAACATTGCTTTTCAGATAGTTTTTGTCAAAAATGAAAGTGGCCGCATCCATGTTCATCCTCAACCTTTACATATGTTATGTATTATCACCAAATACATCTTACATTTCAATATTATGAATGAACACGAATGTGGCCACTTTCATTTCAGACAGAAACCGTCTAAAATTCCACTAAAATGCTCAAATTGTGAAGATTTCAGTAATTTAGCATGATTTAATGATGCTAGTACCCGCTATATGTGCATTGTATTGTAAAAAACAGCCCATATTTATGTAGCAGAAGCATTCTACTTTCCATTAAATAGCCAAAAGATTACATTTTCACAATTTTGTAAAACTGCTATATTTTTGGGCCAAAAAGGGGTCTTACTCCTTTAAGTTCAACTATTGTTAAATTTTATGCAGGATTTTTTTTTATCATAATGACACTTACTTGGTATAAACTTTCTCTGGTGGTTGCCAGCCTGTAAACACCAATTCTTTCTTTCGTTTCTCTTGCATGTTCTCCAAGTCCATAACTTCTGATAACCCTCGTCTCTGTGATGTATGTTTAAGATCAAGTTCATCACCAGCCTGGAATCATATTTATCAGGAAAATAACAATAATCATTAAAATCATCATCAACTTCTTCTTGACTTGAAAAAAAGCTGTGTCAACATTTTGCATATATTTTATATTTCAAAGAAGATATTGAATTGAAAATCATATTGTATTTTTTTTTCGAATAATAATACAGGCAATCAATTTTTTTTTAGCTGTGCTTAGATGTCATTTATATTTTTCAAACAAATCACTCAATAAAATTGAGAACGGAAATGGGGAATGTGCCAAAGAGACCCGACCATAGAGAAGAAAACAGCAGATGGTCACCAACAGGTCTTCAATGCAACAAGAAATTCCCGCACCCAGAGTCAGCTGGCCCTATACAACTATATATATACTAGCTCAGTGATAATGAACGCTGTACTAAACTCCAAATTGTACACAAGAAACAAAGTTAAAATAATACAAGACTAACTTCATCAAAATTAAAACAACCTTGAGCAAAAACCAAAGTCATTAACCTGAAGCTGATAGACCAACAGATAGAAGGACAGACAAACCGACAACCAGAATATAAATTTTTACTGACCCATTTAGGACAATTTTAGAAAAAACATGCGGAAAACACTTTCTGAGTTGCTAACATTTTAAATAAGCCTCAGGAATTATATACTAAATAAATTCATCCATATATTATGCTGAAAAGGTGTAGGAGCCAATGTCAGAGTCAAAGACAAATTTTACAATGTCAAATTCAGTGACAGAATCTTAAATTGTCACACCTCCAATTCCCTTAAATTACAAACTTACAGTTAAAGCCCTGTGTCCTTCTCTTCTGGTCACTGACTGCAAGCCTGGTTCAAAGTTAAGAGATTGAGTAACAGCATCTTCATGACGTTTCCTTGGGATCCCCCATTTATTGTGTAGCACCAATGCAGATTTAGGCAGTTTGGGATCATTAGCATTAACTCCGTTAAGAAATGCATAGAACGATTTTTCAAGGTCATGTGGTTTCATTGAGGTTCCTTGCCATGGAGGTCGTACATCCATGTTTCGTCCTGAAAAATATTTCTGAAGGTTACTAAGGTCATAATAAAATAATTATTGTTCTGACATATTTCAACCACTCAACAAATATGACTGAATAACTTTGTAAAAATTAAAAACAAATAAAAAAAAATATAAATTAAAAATTAATTAATGCCTTTGATAGTTTTATAATCTGAAACCAAAGAAATAAAACAACCTTAAATTGCTAAAAACTAAAAACATTTCTTAAATCATTCATTCAAAAATTATGATGTCACATTTACCCTTTTTCCAAACTGGTTCATTTCACCTGACTGTTTCACTCTGAATTTTTAAATCAAGTCTCATGTACTTTTATAACAATTTCATATGACAACTGTCAATCATTTTATTTATAGTAACAAAAACCTCAAGGTTGTCTATTTAAGCATGCTTTTCATGAAGTGTCAACAGAGTTAAAAGTACATCTGACCCGATAGAAGTGCAAATGAAATATACATTTTCTGCATGATTTCTATGGGATTATTTCATCACAATAAGATCTTCAAGTGACCTAAATTCTTGATAAAATTGAAATTAACATAATTTCATTGTTTCTAAAAATATGCAATTAGGATAAAAAAAAAGACTTTTTTTGTTTTCAAAATTCCAATAGGGAACATACTTTATATAATTGTTTAAATAAACCATGCCTATTGGTTTATTTAAACAATTATAAAAAAAAGAGTTGAAATAAAGCAAATGCACTTAATTGTCAATTCCTATCTAAAGAAAAGAAATTGATGCTTCAATTTCATAGGGACAATACATTACAAGCATTTTAAAAGAATTCTCAATTATTTTTTTTACTTCTAATAAAGTTTAAGATCAATTATCTTAACCAAGGCAGATTAATATTGGCTCTTGTTTCATTCATATAAATTATTATTTTCTTTATTGTAGTGAAATACAGAAAACCAAAGCCTTGCATTAAAGCAAAAAACTTTATTATCTGTGTTGCATATTTCTTAAAATGTTATAAGAAGTTTCTTATGGATGGTTGAGATCCAAAATAGTGCATTGTCTTTTATTTTAAAACAGTCCTAGTTAGTCACAGAAATAAATGTGAACAAAATTTGTTTGTAAATGTAATACATACGACTAGAGTTTGGAGATAGTCTTCCTGATTTGCTTCTTTTGACCTTTGTATACTGTTTGTCAAAGTTCATCTCTACTGTTCTAAATCCATATCTTGCATCAATGTCCTTCAAATAAAAAATAATATGTATACAATGTATTCAAATGGCATTATGCAAATGCATTAAACATTAAAACCTTTTAATAGGATCAGGCCCTCTTTTTCACAAGGGAAACAAATAGTTTGTAGACAAGTGAGATTTTTTGTTCATGCTCAAACAAACCAAAAAATAATCAAAATATATCAACAGCATCTAAAATATTTACCCAAAAAAAGCATTTAAATTTAATACAGTAATCATGATAATAGCAAACTGTGGAACTATTATCTATTGACGTTAAAAAATCACTTAATCATTGGATGAATTTTTATCATTTGTTATCAGGTATCTCTCCTTTCATTGTGGTTTTGGGAAATGGTAAGCAAATTCCACAAAATTTGTTAAATTGGATACAATCAGGTTTATATGTATTTTGTTTATTTGAGAATTAGGTGCTAAAAAGTTACAATACATTAAATTAGAATAAATTTCACAAAAAAAAATTAATGTTAGTTTTATACCTTGTCAGAGCCTGTAGAATAATCAAATGTCTTTACACATCCACCAAAATGTCTTTTCCAGGCTCCAAATTCCCAATCTGGTGGCTTATACCTCAGAAACCATCCAAGCTTCATACATTTTGGCTGCCATATTACATCCTATGAAATATTATGTAGAATTAAAATGACATGAGAACTTATAAATTTAAAATTAGGCTTGTGGGAGTTGACAAAAACTTTTTAAATTCATTTATAAATTTAAAAAGAAATTTTCTAATGAATTCTTTTGCCAGTGATTTAGGCAGCTAAATTATTTATTTTTTACAGTATTTATTACTTTTTGATAGAATACCAAAGATGTGACATTTTTTTCTAAAAATATCCTAACATTAAATTAATGGACCTTCTCAAGAAAACACATTATTGCAAACTATTTAAAAAAAGTTATAACATTAGAGCCTAGAAATGAGAAATAACTTTTTACTTTTATTCAAAACTTATCTAAAAAAAAAGACTGTTTTGCCATCTCCGGAAATGCTTTTTGAACACCAAATCTGTATAAATGCATGATCAACTTTTAAACCAAAAAGAGACTTTTAACCAAGAATTTGTAAAGCTAGTTTATCCCTTTTCTGTACCTGTTCACTAAGGAATTTCCAGTGCCAACACGCCTGAGCTGCTCTACACAAACTCTTAGGCTCTAGGTAAGAAAATATATACATTGACAAGAATGCTGGAAGTACTGTAGTGAAGTCTAGATGTTGGAGGGGGACTTTCTCTTGGAACCAGTCCTGTATAAATCTGTACTGTGACCTTCTACACTGCTGAAACACCATGTCAAAAAATCTCTTCCTCTGGGTGTCTGTCCATAGGTCAAACTGGAACAGAAATATAACATAAATATGAAATTAAAAATTGAATGCTTCTCTTTGTATAATTATTGGGTGTAAATTAAAGCATTGACAGAAGTACATTTTTAACTTTTATAATGTGAAAGCTCATGTCATCATGGAAATTACATTTATTTTGAAATGAAGGTTGATTTCAGAATGATGCGTAGTTGGTGTTACCCAATCAAAATAAACTATTATAAGGTAACACACATGTAATGTAATTATATGAAAATGAATAGCACAATTCAAGTTAAGAAGACTACTCCAGCAAATATTTATTGCAGAACCATGATATTGAGGCCAAAGATAAGCTGTCCCATGTCAGATAGACATGTACACTAGAAAGACAATATATGTTGAACCAACAACCAATCTCTATACAATGATACATCCATTATTCTTTGCTTTTGAGGAAAGATAATGTGTTTATCGCTATTTTACCTATGACGACGTTGTCAATTTCATGTCAATTTCGTAAGCAACGCCACGTTCCTGCATAGCTTCTAGTGATAATTTTCCATCTCAAGCGAGAAGCATGATATGAAAAATTATCACAAAAAAAAGACCAAAGGAAATTCACAAAATAGCGATAATGTATGTATGTCATGAATATGTTGTTATTGTTGGAAATAAAAATAATCAAAAGTTTATAATTTTTTCTATTTAGTTTATACTTGTTTTTTCATATCATAGATAATTTTGTTGTAGTACTTACCCAATGAGAAACAAGATCTCTCCTTTCATTGAATATCTGAAATTAAATTGAAATTCTGAATGATGTAAATTCAGAAATTGCAATTTTAATGCGACATCCAATAATGGACAATAATTTGAAATTGATTACCTTGATTATTGCAATTACAGAAAATAATGATATGAATATTTAAAATGTGACCTTTTTTTGTGAAACCTATTGGTGTGTTCCCATTTCGCCAAAAGATAACAAATTCTTACAGCTAATTATAAGTGACTAATCAAATTCAAGATTATTTTTAATTTTTTTTTAAAAGATGGAGATATGATTAATTTTGTTGTTGTTCATCTTATTTTATGCTCCAAGTTCATTACACCATGGCACTTTTATAACTTTAATAATCACATATTCATATACATTTTACTTCAACTTATTCATCATTACTGCTGTGTGTATAATGTAGGCCAAGGTGATCCAATAAATTGCTCTACATACTTTATAAATAACACATACAATCTATAATTCTATATTTTACCTGATGATTTGACGGCTTATGGACTACAGGAGTCCATGTACTATTGTATGTCCTCATTTTTAACGTATCATATTTCTCATTTTCCTTCACCAGCTCTCTCTTCCTGTTGGTATTTAGACCTATCACTTTATTATCATTCCGTGTTAGGGCTTTTGTAGAAGTTTTCATTTTCAAGGTTCTTCTTTCTTCATCTTGTTGTCTGTCTAGTTCATCCATTATGATCTTTGCTGTTCCTACGAATAAAAAAATAAATAAATAAAAATTAAGTTGAAACTAATGAAAAATATGTGATTTACCTATCATATGTAATCAGAATTATTCAGTGGTTAATGCCTGAATGCCTAGTCAATTAAAGAACTTAAGGTAGATCATCTGTATATGTTTCCAGAGATAGAAATTTCTTATACTTTGCCAAAAATGAAGATTTTACTTTGCTCTTTTCAAGAGTGTAATAAAAAGGATGGGTCAACATACTATTTTCAGGTTATAAGTCCTTGAAAATTGCCTGAATTTGCTTAGAATGATAATGAAAAAGCACATTTTAGTGCATAAAAAAAAATTTTAAATGTTTGTTTTTATCTATTCTAATTTGCACAGGTCAACATTTTCAGATGCAGGGCCGTAACTACATTGAGGCAAATGAGGCAAATGCCTCATGTTAGAAATTTCAAAAGAAAAAAAAAAAAAAAAAAAAAAAAAAAAGTGAAACAAAAGATTGTCTTCATATATATCAAATTGTAGTCACTCAAAGTGTCATGCAAGAAGCAAGTTATCTTCGCTCTATGGTGTCGCCAATGCATGTTTTTCGTGAACCATGTTTCAATTTCACTTTTAGTTTTCAGAGTTGATGGTCTATTGTTTGAACTTGACTTCTGTGTTCCGGGTTTGTTTTTTATTCATGTATTGTTCAATACTGTATTACTATAGTCTGAGTGTTGAATTTCATTTGTAAACGTCAGATTTTGCTATGTTGCATGTCATCTGATGTCCAGGCCTACCGGTCATAAAACTTTCGAACATGATTTTTGTACTCAGACTCGAGACTCAACCAACCAAATTGCTGGATTTCATGTTTCGAGCATGATTTGTGTGCTCCGAGCACTGAGCAAAGTTTTATGCCTTCAAGGCCAGATATTGTGCGAGAAAATATTTTAAGACTATACGATGCTACTGGTGACTGGACACAGAATAAAAATGGTTGTTTCTACATGGGGAATTGAATTTGATTTCAAAGAATACAAAACTGGCTTTTTTGGTCAATAAGACTAGATAGCTTACATGGTTTAAATTAAAGTAAGGTCACCCAATTTCTGGTATCAAATAATTTGAAGAAAAACAACAACAATGTATTGCCATATGACCCTTTACATTGAAGGGTTAAACTTGCATTAAGTCGTGTTCAGACCCTTAAACAGAAAATAAAGGAATATGGAGTAATTGTGCACGGGCCGTATCCCACAGAAAATCAATGCATAGTAAAAATACAAATGATCAATGGTCAAAGTCTTTATTTCTGTTCTGCATCTTGAAAGTTGCTGGAGGGTCTTCAACGATAAGAATCATTAATACCGTAAAACACGGTCAAGATGGTCCCTAGTGTCGATTTAAGCAGTATTAGTACTTTAAGTATAATACTGCACTGTCACTATATTTTAATCTAGTCATTAAAAATCACCAAAGTCTGAGCACAATACAAGACAAGAACAGACAGACAGATCTGGTACAAATGATTATGAGAATTACAATATTTGCTTCATCCTACATATCGGTCTTTTAATGGTGTCTCTAAAACCTAAAAGACTTGAAGTCTTAAATTTCCATGAATCTATTTTTTTGCTTTGAGACCAGTATATTGTCGAAAAATAGATAAAAATTCAGTATGTTTCAATGTAAGAAAGAGTCCGGGAAAAGCTTAGAATGCACGATTTTGCGTCATTTCGCTCCGAGCTTCTGGGGGCCTTAAGCGGCCCCCAGACCCCTCGCCCAAAGTTTTTCGCCTCGCTACGCTCGGCGAACATATTTTGCCTCACTATTACAAGAGACTAGTTACGGCCCTGAAATGACTTCTCCCAGGGTTGTAATGGGGGTACCTTATTGACAAATAACAATAAAAGTTCTTGCCAAATGATGTTAATGGTAATTTTTGGTGTATGACAATAAACTGACGTTTTCTTTTAGACTGATTTTGACAATCACATATAACTTTTTCCAAAAAAGACAGTAAGGATAATAATTTGAGACCTCTGACAAATCATGATAATGATAATTTGACAAATCAGGGTAAAATTTCAAACAATTTGACGCTTACAGTAGCCAAAATGACTGTTTGATGTCTGTCGTTAAAGGGCATTACTACCATCTTCTAAAAGGTGCTGCATTTGGGGTTTTAGTGCTGTACCTTAAAATTCAATTTGAAAGTCCATAAAAGAGATACCAGAAATTATCCTAAATATGGATATCATAGCATGACATGCCACACAAATTGTCAAATGACAATTATAATTAACATAACAAAACAATTTTAAAAATCTGATGAATGTTTTTTTCAATTTCCGTACAAATATGGTGCCACTGTTGTGTGCTTGAAACCTTTATCTATCATCTAATATTGAGGAACAGTGATTTGTTTTCGTATCCTTCAACAAGTTTATTCACTACAATACAATGGTTACAGACAACTATAGTATTTAATCAATTATTTGCATCATATTGAATTATCCTATTGTAGACAAAACTGTTCATATAATTAATTGAAAACCATATATGACCCCTTGATCATAACTTTTCTATTTCATTACAATTAAATGTATATTGATAATTGTGTTGATCAATTGAAAATGGCAATTTATAATGGTTACTTTAATTTTTCATTTGTTAAACAGGACCAAAATGAGATTATATACAACATCAGTAGATTCTCATTGAAACCAAAGGGTACTTTTTTCACAGATCAGGGAACAAATTATGACTGATCAGAAGAAGATTCAGGGAAAGAATATAACAAACTGTTACAGGGTTGAATGTCTTTTTGTTACTTTTTGTTCCCATGTTGGAAAAAAATCTAGTTTTAACATTTTCTTCATTAGTAATTTATGCAACATGATATGATACATGAAATTTGCAATCTGCTTACACATGAAAATCATTCATGGAACAATTTTGACAATACATTTATCAGGTTAAAAATGACACAAACATATATAAATTCTAAAAATCTTAACAACCTTTTGGTTCAAAAACAAAGATTGCAAATGTATACAAAAAAGACAAAAATTACATGTCCCTTTAAAGAGGCACTAGCTGTCAAATGTATGATCACCAATTTTAATCAAATTCTCATATTTGATTTATAACAATGTTAAACATTTATCCAAAATATTAAGTCTCAAACAATTAAATTCACATGAATACTGATTCAATGAGGTTGAATCATTCACTTGCAAGTGAATAATTCATAACCAATGTTTTTTTTAAGCTTATTTTGACAAAATTGAACCTTACTACATGTAGCTTCTAAAAGCGAATTATTATTTCACTATTTGCGTTTCAATAATGATTGAGCAAAAATATTACATTTCATATATCTCGTAGCTAGTGCCCCTTCAAATATGGACATTTGACACTTTCTAAGTTTTAAATAAAGCCTTTTGCCTTAACATATATATGTATGGGAATAAAGACATCTAGCTGTTGATAAAATAAGTAAAGAACAGGGTATGAAATTTGCAGGGGCCCACACAGGGATGGGGTAATCGTAATCGATTGTAATTGATTACATTTTTTCAAGTAATCGACAGTAATCTGTAATCGAAGACATTTTTGATTACATGTAATCGTAATTTTATCGATTACAGCAAAAATTTGGATGTAATCATTGATTACTTTCGATTACATTTCGATTACTTTAGTCAAATAGTTTGATGAAAAATAACCTATTTCAGAGGAAAATATGTACATGTATGTTACTGTGAAAGTACTTTTATTCGTGGGGTACCAATTTTCGTGGTTTTCGTGGATGACTTTATCCACGAATTTAAGTGTCCAACGAAATAAAACAACCATTGTCCAAATCAAGACATGCAAAGATCCCCATCGGTAGGTTTGACTACTGATATGATCTAGAGAATATAGAATAACGCCAAATCTGAGAATACTTTAATAACAGTCACGGAACTACAACCGCATGCAGGAGTATACCCATTTGATTTTTTATAACCTAAACCTGGGAACAGTATACCTAACAATATACGTGTCAATATATATATTCCTGCCTAAACTGTACAACTTTTGATCTTTTAATTCTCATAAAAATATTTTTGATCGATTTAAGTCAAGATTTCTGGTGTTGATATGCTAGTATGATAAAGTGTTCATTTTATATCTTCATAGTTCTCGTACATATGGGAAATAATATTTTAATGCTGGGCTTTATTTTAATAAGAATTATTTGACAATTCAAGATACATTTAGTGCATTTGCTTATGTTACTGTTTTCTTTATGTGACGTGTTTATGGCCTAATTAACACCTTTGATGGTCTATTATCTGTTGATCACTTTATAATGGGTTAATTAGTGTTATCACTACAATTTACACAGGTCAATGTTTACTTTGCAATTTCCTTCAATCCAGACTATTTGTAAATTTCGTTTCTGAAGGCTTTAATTTTTCAATTTTTTTTTTTAGAAAACAAAAATCCACGAATTTAAAAACCCACGAACATGTAAATATTGCTCAAACCACGAAAATTGATACCCACGAATTAAAATACTTTCACAGTATCACTTTGTAGAACAGATAAAATTTTATGCATCAGCAATCCTTAAGAGTTAAGCAACTGCCTTATTTCTATCTATTGTCTCAAGCTGCATGAGTAACCAGATCCCCTACCTAAATTTACTTTATATCCAGCTTTTTAAACAAATGGATGTATGTGCTTGTCAATAATTCAAGAGATTTAATATTTAAATAATAAAATATATCTTAAATAAGAAATGTGTCTGTCTTTCATTAAGATATGTACTACATTTTTTAAAAGTAGTAAGCTTATTTGCATTATTTTTCCTGAAAACATTATTTTCAATCAGAGTTGAACCATTTGCAATCGTATTCTGCACTGTTTTTCTACGCCGGAAGCCGCCCACAGGCCAATGGCCCCTAAAATTTGGTGTGGGCTACTGAAATTTCTGCTTTTCTTGTATATGTTGTGTACAAGTTGCGATTTTGTACAGGTTATAACATGCACAAAAATATTGTACATTTTATAACTTGTATAATGCAAACATACAAGTTATAACATGTACAAAAGTACCCCATGCATGTTATAACCTGTACAAAATATTGCTGAAAAATGGTTTTAACTTGTACAAAATCGAAAAATAAGGATATTTTTCTATTATCGCAACAGATGATATTGACCTCAATAACATTTGCATAAATTTTTTATTATTCCTTCATGTTATTGTGTTTTGTCCTTTTTTGATACAGTTAATGTCCCGGGGTCGGTATTATGAAGCATTCCTAAGACCTGTCCTAAGATAAATATCTTAGGACATGTCTTATTATCCTCTTATGACTATCTATGGACATATCTTTATTTGATGAATTATAATTGAGAGTGTCCACTTTGAAGGCAATAGTAAAATATTTTCATTCTAGTTGACACTAAAAGACATAAGAGGATATCCAGGATAGATGTGTCTACAAATAAAATTGGGAATTGAAATCGGGTACGTGTTTAACAACAACAACCCGCCAATAGAGCAGACAACATCCAAAAGCTACAAACAAATGCTTTCAAAGTAGAGGATATATAATTAAAACATCAAAATGACATTCGCCTCATGCAATGATCTTATAGTTTATAAACAAAAAGTGAGTTATAAATTTACGTCATGCTGAAGGTCAAAAATGTTGAATAGTAGATCCAAAGATATTGATAATGAAGCGTGGTCCAATGAAAACTATTTTAGCTCTCTCTTACTTTTACAGAGTAAGCATATAAGACATTGTTTTAGTCTTTGCATGCTTTAACCAGATGCTCCGCAGGGCGTAGCTTTATACGACCGCAGAGGTTGAACCCTGAACGGTTGGGGCAAGTATGGACACAACATTCAAGCTGGATTCCGCTCTAAATTTTGATTGTGATTAAATAGTTGACACAGCATAGGTTTCTGACACAGAATGAATGTATTCAAATGAACTTAAAATTTTGGTTTTCTCTTAGAGCAATTCACTATGCTGTTGAATATTAATCCTCTCCAAAAAATGAAGAAATTTTCTTTTTATTTATGAAATTTCAAATGAGAAAAATTGAACCCAATTTTTTATTCACATCCCCCTTTTTCCTTATTCCAAAACTAATTTCAATTAAAATATTCTAATGGAGTTTGCAACAATTACTACTCATTTAAATACATCATAAAATATTAAGATGTAAAAAAACTGCTTGTTATCACTGAATGGTAAAGATTATTTAAATTTATCAGTTGGTAGTAAAAAGTGAATATACATTGTATATTGTATATAACAAAGATTTAAGTTGATTCTGGACAAAGAAAGATAACTCCAATTAAAAAAAAATCTTGCAATAAGATATTTCTTGCTTACTATTCTGGACAAAGAAAGATAACTCTAATAAAAAAAAAAATTAGCTTGCCATTGCACAATACTGTGCAATTGAAAAGACTTGCTATTGCACAATACTTAATATAATAATTTTAGATCCTGATTTGGACCAACTTGAAAACTGGGCCCATAATCAAAAATCTAAGTACATGTTTAGATTCAGCATATCAAAGAGGCCCAAGAATTTAATTTTTGTTAAAATCAAACTTAGTTTAATTTTGGACCCTTTGCACTTTTATTTAGACCAATTTTAAAACTGGACCAAAAATTAAGAATCTACATACACAGTTAGATTTGGCATATCAAAGAACCCCAATTATTCAATTTTTGATGAAATCAAACAATGTTTAATTTTGGACCTCGATTTGGGCCAACTTGAAAACTGGGCCAATAATCAAAAATCTAAGTACATTTTTAGATTCAGCATATCAAAGAACCCCAAGGTTTCAATTTTTGTTAAAATCAAACTAAGTTTAATTTTGGACCCTTTGGACCTTAATATAGACCAATTTGAAAACGGGACCAAAAATTAAGAATCTACATACACAGTTAGATTCGGCATATTAAAGAACCCCAATAATTCAATTTTGATGAAATCAAACAAAGTTTAATTTTGGACCCTTTGGGCCCCTTTTTCCTTTACTGTTGGGACCAAAACTCCAAAAATCAATACCAACCTTCCTTTTATAGTCATAAACCTTGTGTTTAAATTTCATAGATTTCTATTTACTTATACTAATGCTATGGTGCGAAAACCAAGAAAAATGCTTATTTGGGTCCCTTTTTGGCCCCTAATTCCTAAACTGTTGGGACCGAAACTCCCAAATCAATAACAACCTTCCTTTTGTGGTCATAAACATTGTGTTTAAATTTCATTGATTTCTATTTTCTTTAACTAAAGTTATTGTGCGAAAACCAAGAATAATGCTTATTTGGGCCCTTTTTTGGCCCCTAATTCCTAAACTGTTGAAACCAAAACTCCCAAAATCAATCCCAACCTTTCTTTTGTGGTCATAAACCTTGTGTCAAAATTTCATAGATTTCTATTAACTTAAACTAAAGTTATAGTGCGAAAACCAAGAAAATGCTTATTTGGGCCCTTTTTGGCCCCTAATTCCTAAAATGTTGGGACCAAAACTCCCAAAATCAATACCAGCCTTCCTTTTATGGTCATAAACCTTGTGTTAAAATTTCATAGATTTCTATTCACTTTTACTAAAGTTAGAGTGCGAAAACTAAAAGTATTTGGACGACGACGACGACGACGACGACAACGCCAACGTGATAGCAATATACGACGAAATTTTTTTCAAAATTTGCGGTCATATAAAAACGAGAGTGAGGAGTATTTCTCAAAATTATTAAGAATCGTTCTTAAAATTTTTGGAAGAATTTGGAAACTAGTATCTAATGTAATTGTCATTGAGGAATGCAAGCTTTTAGTAAATAGTTTCACACTTATTTAAACCATGATGGACTACATAAAACATACAATTACATGAGAACATTTTGCCAACATTATTCATGAAACATATATTTCTGAAACTTTGTGATCATTGTCCTCTACAGAAAAAGACACGTTCTGGCCTATTCATTGGTATTCTTCATGCATTGGTGAATTTAAATGTATATTTTCCTTCTTTAAGATTTATTTTAAATTTTGTACAAGTTAAAACCATTTTTAAGCAATATTTTGTACAGGTTATAACATGTATGAGGTACTTTTGTACATGTTATAACTTGTATTTTTGCATCATCCAAGTTATAACATGTACAATATTTTTGTACATGTTATAACCTGTACAAAATCGCAACTTGTACACGACATATACATGGTACAGGAATATATATGGGCTACAAAATCTATGCTGTGGGCTATCATTGCCAAAGTCTAAAGTTCTATCCCTGGAAAATCCAATGTACAAGTTTTTAAAGAACCATTAAAGAGAAAAAACTTAATTTCATCATTTTAAATGTTCATTTGAGTTTGAGACCCCAATTTCACGTGATGTAAAATCGTTCTACCCAATCAAATTGCTCTACTGTCAATTAGGAGCGTATAACACGATTTTGACCCTTGATCACAACTGCACGATCGTGATAAACCATCTAAAACACGATTTTGTGAATCTACACAAAAAAAAACAATTGTTCCCAGTTTTGAACTGTGTCCAATGGAATACAATTGTGTTCAGCCAATCAAATTCCATGTTTCTCATGATGAAACACACCTTATCGCTATTTAGTTCATTCCGGGAAAAACAGTCATATAGACAACTTCCTGTATAGGTCACCAGCCGAAAAATGGAGGTCATCAGTAGTGAGCTTAGGGAGAAAAAACTTTAGAAAGTGATCATCAAGAAACCCCCCACATGAGAAATCTCTTAAGCGAGGGACTTCCCTTAGTCAAGGAGTCATTTTACTCTTGTTAAAATAAAATAGATAAATCATTACATGTAGATTTTTTAACTTAAAAAAGGGAAATTCTGACATTATATTTAGAACAACTTTTCTAAATGAAGGGTCCAATTCAAGGCTTCCAAAACGGTCATATATTCCGGTCATTTGTATAATGTCTGGTAAAAGACCGGCTGGGCAAAGCATGAAACGGTCATATACTGTTTAGTTTCAAAGGCTTTTTCGGTCATTTTAACATATAAATTCACGATCTTTTTGACCCAACATTTTGCCTTTAACAGCCATACATTTCCGGTCATAAAAGTGACATGATGATTAATTACTATCAAAACAACCCCTACTTTAGAACTTTCTAATTTTAATCAAGGCTAATTAGTTGTTGGACAGCTGAAAACTACCTGTTCAGGTGACAGGTAAACTATTTTCAGTACCGGACATTGTATAAATTAATCGGTCCATTCCCAATTATTTTCGTACATTTCAGCAGCTTGTATCTAATTGATTTAAAATATATAATAAATACATTTATAAACATGATTTGATAAATCATTTAAAAAGGTTTTAAATGAAAAATCGTCAGAACTACGTTGTGTGAACAAGAACACGTGTGTGCATTAAAATTCGGATCAGATATGAAATGTCCGGCTGGCTCAGAAAAATTTTGGAAGCCCTGGTCCAATTATACTGAAAAATGAAGAAGATACAAATGTATAAGGCCAAGAACATATCAAAATTCTTGGACATGTGTTGACCATATAATACCAGATAGATCATAAGATGTATAGTTCTTTGGGAAAAATTTCTTCAAATAATATGAATATGTGCTCAATTTTACTTCCAAACCTGATAAAGGTCCTTCTTTGTGGATTATTTCAAATTGGAAGAGTCAACAACTATTTAATATCCTTGCCATGAAATTAATTCCTGGTCTTGCAACCACATGTTCATCTTTTCTACTGATATATAATAACTAGGATATATAATAACTAGAATCATGCAAATAAACTTAAGAAAAAGGCATGTAAGCTCATCTTACAAATATGACACTTTTTCTAGACCACAAAACAGCACGCGCAAAATCGTCATAGCAAAGTACAATGTATTGTAACCTTTGAAATTGTTGTGGCGCACTAAAACCCCCATGGGCACTTTCAAAAGTTGGCAGGTATGATTATTTCTGGAAAGATGTAAGGAGCGTGTCTTTTTGAAATTCCTAAAAATACGATTTGCTTGACTTGTATTGCCTTCCACAAGATTGATGATGCTGAATGCAATGTACACAAAGCAATGGAGGACGGAAGTGGGATTTTGTGAAGATCTAGAATGTTTTTAGACATTACCAATAATTGATAATTTCCAGTTCGACGGGTTCAAACAGAAAGATTTGAAAGCAGAGAAAAACTGCGTATCTTATAATCGGAATGACTTTATCAGATGACAATACTAATACTAAAATAAGGCTTGCGCATAGTTATATACCTTAATTCAGTCACGGACCCGCGATATCACGGGTTGGTTCTAGTGTTTATAAAAAAAAAGGATAGTCATTTTCGTCGTTGGATTGATGATCGTACATATTTATCTTTCTAACCACACCTGACATGTGTGAGTTTTTTTCACTATTTTGCGTCTGTCCTTCAGTGGTGTAAACTTTTGAATTTGTCTGAATGTTTAAAAAAAAATGCTGTCAGATGTACATGTATTGTCAGTAAGTTTATACCATCTTTTCTAAGTGCAGTAATGCCTGTATTGTCATTTTTCATACTTTTTATGTATGTAAACAAGTTCTTAGGTTGTTTTTTTCTGATGTTGTCATCTGGTTCTTCTACTGGCAGGTCAAATATTATTTTTTCAATGTAATTCCAGTAGGCATTACACATTTCTTTTTGTAATGTTCTTGTGAAGTTCTAGAATGTTTTTACACTTTCGGAAGTCGGGATTGAAATTGGCATTTTTTTTAGCAATAATTGAGAACAATGAAAACTTAAGAAATGTTTTTTTATTCAAAAGTGCAGAAAAATTGTATTCTGCACTGTTTTTCTACGCTGGAAGTAGCGTAGTGACGTCAATGCATATTTTCCCCGTGTGTTAAGGTATCAGGTCTGTTCGCGCCAAATATACTTTCCCGCCCAATATACTTTCGCACCCTACACGTTCGCACCTCACATGTTCGCCCCCTAAGTCTGTTCGAACCCTTCACATTCCCACCCAATTTGTATAAGAAATAGGGAGGTTGATATTAGTTAAATTATTAGATATTTTTTATATGTCTACATACCAAATAATTTTAATTTCTTGAACTAAATTTGAGGAATTATCATATAATTTTCTTTTTTTATTATTTGATGATTAATATTTAAATGTTACATGTAATTAAGTATGATTACTGCTAATTGGTATTTATACACAGCCTAATTTGGTGTTATCTTTTAGTGTTTAAAAAAACATGATTGTTGTTTTAAGTCTTTTAAGATCTTTTAACTTGCTTTGATGTAAATAACTGCATATATTTAGCTTGTTATGACTAAAACTTTGAAGATTTAAAATTAAAAACATGAAATATAATTGTTTTAACAGCTTGTCTCCTTTGATCTCATGTGTGATTGGACAAGTATGACAATATGATGGCTAAATATTTATAGCAATACACTTTCAAAGACTCGTTTACAAATTATTAAAAACACAACCATTTTTGACTCGATCATTAATTAATTATTTTTTACAAAAAAACGATCTGAAGATACAATGTACGATTTGTATAATTCATAGTTGTTTGGGTGTGAATATGTAGAGTGCGAACAGACTTTGGGTGCGAATCGTGTAGGGTGCGAACAAGAAAGGGGGCGAACGTGAGTGGGTGCAAACACGAAAGGGGGTGAACGCGAGTGGGTGCAAACATGATTGGGCACGAACGAACCCGAATTCATTTTATAAATAAAAGCATAAAAAAGATTTATTTAAAGTCGGTTATACATATGACAATACAACATAAGCTCTATAGAGCTTTTTTCCGACATACATATAAGACAAGCACAATACATAAAACACAAAAAACATGAAGCACATCATGTGAAATAAATAATGTTATCAAGCACAGCAATTAATAGGAGGACAGCAATTAAGGTGTACATACTTCAAAATAATTGTTAATTCGAGTAGTCTGAGGGATCAAGGATTATATTGTAATCTGATAACCCCAAAAAAGCAGCTCATCAGTAGGCCTAACTGTTTTAGGATCTCCTGTAGTTGGTGATCGCAATACTGGTATACCAGTATTGTCCACAATACTGGTATACAAATTTTGTACCAGTATTGTAACTTTTTATTAAAAAACCAGCAATACTGGTACATTACTGATATACCAGTATTGTAGTTGTATTGTTGACTAGACTATATTGAAGATCAAAGGGAGATTAAATGAACTCAAAAAGATTATAGAGGATAATTGTGAAATCAATTAACAACCTGTTAAAAGTCATTAATATACTGGCACAAATAAACAAAGGATTATTGAAATAAACTCAATTAATATCATCATTATTATTTAAACAATTGCTAATAATTTATCATATTTCTTTACTTTATTTAATTCAATATACATGATATAGATAAAATAGAAGAAACGCTTATTAATTATCTGAGTAAATATTTAATAAATTCAAGCAAATTATTACACTCTTATATTAAACACTGTAAATTCAGCATTTACATGTATGCCTGGCCATCAAATATTTTGACAGATATTTAATACATGTATACATTTTTTTGTGTACTAAGGTCATATTGTGCATTTCTTTCAGTTGTCTTTATTTTCTTATTAATCTCTCACAACAAATTAAAAGATATCAATTATAAAATTAGTTGCTGTATAGGGGAACCTGGTTATAATCCTTACCTTACCTTACCTCTGTATGTTTAACCCCCTTTGTAGAGGAACCATACGCTAGTATGTATAACTTGTGATCTTTCTTATATACAGTGATGCTTCCACCAAATATGTTGCAGTGCTGAGACTATTTACACAGTGAGATCCTACCCACACACAATTATATTACAAATCTGTTATCATATATTTATAATGTTTCTGTGTTGATTTAAAGTCAAGTCACATACTTTTAGAGAAAGTCCACAGAGACTGAATACCTAAATGCCAATATAGGAAGGGGGAGGGATAGCAGAAATCACATCAGAAGAAAAAATAGACAATACCAATGATGATAATATTTTTTTTTGATACAGAAGCTATTACAGAATTAGTGTCAATATAAAATTCACTAAAATATAATATTGAGTCTTGGAAAGAGAGAAATGGAAGAAAACATAGAAGAAAGTAAAGAGTTTGTTAAAATGCTGAGTCAGAATGGTTAAGAAAAAAACATCAGAAGATTTGAAACTTTATTTGATGACAATCACAGTGTACCATCAATGGCATTATCAGTTAAACACAATCGTTCCTAATAAAATTGTCATGTCATACAGTGCTAATTTCATTATGCATATATGTGACACTTTTAATAAATGATTAATTACCTATACTGTTTATTTTAAAAATAGCACAATACTGGTACAATACTGGAATACAATACTGGTACAACAATTTTATACCAGTATTGTCCACAATACTATACCAGTATTGCGATCACCAACTACAGGAGATCCCTGTTTTAGATAAAATTGACGTTTTAACCCATTCCACTTCACTTTACAATATTCGCCCTTGCCTTAAGTTTTAACAGTTTCAGATTCAGTTATAAATCGAGATTATTGAGGATAATTGGTCTGATTATCTGCCCTGCATGGTGATCAAAACTGAGCAGGTTGAGAAGTTTTCACTTCATAAACTTCAATAAAGATAATTTGTATGTGTTAAAGTGTATTGCAAATGTAAACTTTACTGGTTTTTGTTGTGTTTACACTTTCATCTGACAAGTTCCTGCCACCCCGCCATTAATCATACGCATGCGTGGCTTGGTGTTGCTAATGAAAGCAGGGAGCAGTATGTTTATTAAAAAAAGGATAGTCATTTTCGTCGTTGGATTGATGATCGTACATATTTATCTTTCTAAGCACACCTGACATATGTGAGTTTTTTTCACCATTTTGCGTCCGTCGTCCGTCCGTCAGTCGTGTAAACTTTTGAATTTGTCTGAATGTTTAAAAAAAAAATGGACATTGTTTCTAAAAATAGAACACAGTTAGTCTGTTATGGGGAACGCAGATACATATATGAAAACTGAGGTATTTATAATAAAACTGACGTGAAAAACAAACATAGGCGGATCCAGGAATCCTGAGGGTCTGGCCTCCTCAGTTTCGTGTGGGAACACTCGGATTTGGTTGATTATAATAGAACATAATTCCGAAATCACCGAATCCCTGATGACTGTTTTTACTAAGCCAGTTTTTAAAGTTTGATTAAAAATTCACTGTATACAGTTAGTTACACTGATTTATTTCAACTATTAATTTACTTGGATGTCTTCTCCTGCAAACGGAACTCGTCAGAAACATATATAGCAGAATCTTCAGTTTGTTGAAGGAGGCTATATAAGTTTGCCAAGAAAAACTTACCAGTACAGAAAAGCTAACTGGGAAAACATCAAACAAGATGTGAACAAACTCACACAAGAAATCAGGCAAAGGTCATTATCATAGTTCATCTACTGAACTATGGAATACATTTACAGATAGTTCTATCAGTCAAGAAAAACATCCCCCAGAAAACAATCACAAACAAGAAAAAACTACCCTGGGTTGATAAAGCATTAAAAATCATGATAAACAAAGTTAAAAGACTGCATAAAAAGAGCAAATGAAAAAATACAAATACTTAAAAAGAACATTACAAAAAGAAATGCGTAATGCCTACTGGAATTACATCATCCGTGAAAAAAATGATATTTGACCTGCCAGTAGAAGAACCAGATGACAACATCAGAAAAAAAACAACAACCTAAAAACTTGTTTACATACATAAAAAGTATGAAAAATGACAATACAGGCATTGCTGCACTTAGAAAAGATGGTATAAACTTACTGACAATACATCTGAAAAAAAACTAACATCCTAAATAGTTTCAAAAAGCATTTTCTGAAGAAACAACAAGTGAACCTATTCCGGATAAAGGGAAATAGAACTATCCAAAAATGAACAAGATCACCATCTCTAAGAAGGGTGTTATAAAATTACTGGACAAGATCAATCCTAATAAAGCAACTGGTCCAGATCAAATTTGCGGAACAGTACTTAAAGAACTTAGTAGCGACATTTCAACTGCAATCACCTACATCTTCCAAAATCACTTGACACAGGAAAAATCCCAAAAGATTGGAAACATGCAAATGTCTGTCCTGCTTTTAAAAAAAGGTGACAAACACAACGCAATAAACTATAGACCCATATCTCTCACATGCATACTTTGTAAGATCATGGAACACATAATAGCCAGTAGTATGATGGATCACCTAGAAAATAACAAAATCTTGTACGACCTTCAACACGGGTTTCGAGCATCTAGATCATGCGAAACTCAACCAGTATCATTCATCCAAGAACTAGCAAAAAATAACAAAGTAACATCCAAACCGACATAATTGTGATGGACTTTGCCAAAGCCTTTGACTAAGTTCCTCACAAAAGACTTCTGTACAAACTGAAACATTATGGCATTGATGACAACACTTTAAAATGGATAGAAGGTATCCTTACATCTCGGACACAAACAGTGATTATTGATGGTATTCAGTCAGACAAAATAAACGTAACATCTGGTGTTCCCCAAGGAACAGTTTTGGGTCCGATCCTGTTCCTTGTATACATAAATGGGTCATTTTCAAAAAATGTCGTATTTTCAGTACACCCATGCTAATTTTTTTTATTTCTAATGGAAATTTCAGTTGTAATGGTTTAAATGAAAGCTTGTCGGATTTGTGATTCAGAACATTAATAATAAACACACCTTACATCTATTTTGATAAGATTAAACTGCATTTAAGACCGATTTTGGGGGTATTTGTCTGCGTACAGTGTCAGAAAAACACATTTTAAATGATTTTTTTGCGATTTTCTGATCGCCTTGATATCTGCAAAAGGGACTTTTTAAGAAAGTTAAATATTACTCTAACGAAAAATCGTAGCTTCTTTATCATTGTATGTAACATATTATCTACAAACTAAATTTAATCAGCGTACAGGAGGTTCATGTCTTTCCTGTTACCGCTACTTAAATCAGCCGTTAAATTATTTTCCCTTTGAATATTGAATCAGTCAGTGTTGATCTCAAAAATGCAAAGTAATCTTTACAATTAAAACGCCTCGTTTCTTGAACGACAGTGTAGAGAAAGGAAATTTCAAGACATTAAGTGAAAAAAAAGAGCGTACTTTTTTTCATGTCTATGCTGTTACCACCAATCTTGATTAATTACACCAACAGTATACTTGTTAAAAGTTCAATAACGTGTTGGAAACCAAATTCACAATAGAAAAACATAATCACTTCACCAAAGGGAGTAGTTATTTCACAACAGCAATCAAAAACAATGAAATTTGTCTATCCTGTTATGTCTATCCTGTTATGTCTATCCTGTTATGTCTATCCTGTTGCTATGGTTGCTATGGTTACAGTAACAGGATAGACAATTGTAGACAAAAACGTCGTTATTTTTTTAATCTTAACATATAGGTGCAAAACGAATAAAATATTTCGTTGTTTGAACTCATCTTAAGGTTATAACGTTTTAATCTTCCTAATTAAGCATTCGCAGGTGCAATACTGATATCGGTAACAGGATAGACAAAAAGGTAACAGGATAGACTTTTATATAGTGATATATCAGAAACGTACGTTCCTGTTACCAATGAAATACAGAGAAAAGTAAACTAACTTATGAGGGATTTACTTGATGTTGGGTTTATTTGAAAGGGTGAAAAAATGCCTAAGAATATGAATTGATATCTTAGACTTGCATTACTGGTAGTAATTTTTTACAACCTTTGAAAACCAATTTTTAGAGGCATTTTTCAGTACAACCTGGAAAATGGGCAAATAATCTATTATATTACAGAATGAATATATATAGAAGTTTATTCTCTTGAAAACCATCTAATTGACTACGTAAAACAAGCTTAACATTTTATCTAAACCTTTTCTTAATAATCCAAAATTTCTTTTGAAAATGGTAACAGGATAGACAAAATAATGTACCATCGATCAAAATATGTTTCAACATATTCTTGTTTGACATCATTAAGATTGCATCTTTTAATATATTGTTCTTAAAGTACTATTTGTTTTGATTTGCTTATGTAGAGGGTTGTTTGAATAAGTAACTTTTAATAATTTTTTCAATTTCAAAATTCGCCATTTTTTGAAAATGACCCAAATGACTTTAACGAATACATCAAACACAGTACCCTCAGACTATTTGCAGATGATAGCATTATTTATAAAACAATACGAAACAAAGAAGACACACAAACACTGCAAGAAGATCTCACATCAGCTGCAAAATGGGAGAAGGACTGGCTCATGTCATTCCATCCAGACAAGTGTTCAGTCCTTCAGATAACAACCAAGAAAAACCCATTAAAATTTGACTATAATCTCAACCAACATGTACTTCAAAAAGGAACATCCACAAAATATCTGGGAATAACTATACAAACTGATCTAAAATGGAACAAACATGTAAACAATATCACAGCTGCAGCCACTCAAAAGCTGAACTTTATTAAAAGGAATCTTAAAGTCAATTCAAAAACAGTCAAAGAAAAAGCATACATTGCACTAGTAAGACCAAAGCTAGAATACAGCAGCTCTCAGCAGCAGCTGCGTCTGGGAACCACATACCAAATCTCAAACACACCAACTTGAGATGGTCCAGCGCATAGCAGCAAGGTACACATGCAACAGATACCATAACACCAGCTCAGTCACTGAAATGCTACAAACACTAAATTGGGCAACACTTGAGAAATTAGAACCCGCATCATTTTCCTCTACAAAATTATACATCATCTCGTTGCCATATATCCTACAGACCTACGTCAATGACACAATCTGATACAAGAACACGACAACATTCACATATTTACTCTTTCAGACCCATACAAACCACTAAAGACTCATACAAGTACTAATTCTACCCTAGAACAATCTTGCAATGGAACCTTCTCCCAGTAGCTGCAGTTCAATGTACTACTATTGAAAGCTTCCGAGAACAGATTTGAATATCTGTTCTCAATAAACATCTATAAACATTTAAATAAATTCCACAATGTATATAGCTTTAACCAAAATGTATAGTACAAAACCAGAAGAAAAAGAAGTTAATATGTTGAAATTTTTATTTTTATTTTTGTATATTATTTATTGTAAATAAAAATTAGATCCCACGCACGCGCGGCATCGTAAAATCAGTGCCCGGCACGTTATCATCAGTATGTTGATGGAGTGCTGAATTATAAAGAAGAGAAGAAGAAGAATTTTATCCGACAGAAACAGACTGGAGCGGACCACCCTTACAGTATGTCAGTCAGTCTATAAAAAGTTCTGGATCCGCCACTGAATAATGATCAGCAAAACAAAGGGTTTCGCCTTTTATCATGTTTATATTCTAGAAATGAAAGTTTATATTTTTTATTTTTACCAGTTAGCATTTTGTTTTAGGAATTAAACTGGTTGAGTAGATCCCTATGCAGTAGAGATCGAGAGCCTTTCAAAAATAGGTTCATTAAAATTCGAATCTTCAAAAAATTAAAAACTGAACAAATCATCTTTTCTTTGAAATCATCTTGGCGTTTTTGTAGTTCTAAAATTAAATCAACAAATTTGAAGAATCAATTATAGATAAGAGACATTCTAAATAACATATTGATGTTATGCACAATAAGATCTACAAATAAATTTAACTTTTATAAGATCCATAATGCATTCCCAATGTATGGAATATGCATGTGAGTTATGGGGTGGTTGTACTCAACAAGTAGTCCTATAATATAAGACTCTGGAGGTTCATATCATTTACATTCAACGTTTTTTATCGATATCAACATTGACAGTAAAAATAAAATATCCGATAAAAAACGTTAGAATGTAAATGATATGAACCTCCAGAGTCCTGGGGTTCAACATTGATAGTAAAAAAAAATATATCCGATAAAAAACGTTGAATGTAAATGATATGAACCTCCAGAGTCTTATATTATAGGACTACTTGCAGGGGCACTTTCTGATAATAAACTTTGAGTTTTATGATAACGATTTTTAATGAATATCATTACTTATTCAGTTCTAAAGATAGATTGCCTTTCGGAATAATATATAAATGGCAGTGCTTGATTAATAATTTTCGACACTGGCACACGTCGTCATATCAAAGGTATAAAAAAAATTCTGATATTTCTTGTCCATTCCTTTTATTTTTATATGATATACTTATTTTGGTTTAATGTGCAATGCTGTGGTTATGGTGGGATAACATTTTATTGTTCAGCTACAGTAAATTTGAAGACAGAAACTGCAGTGTGTAGGATAATCCGATTAGATCATTACAATACACATGAATACGTCGAATATTATGTTTTACTTAGTACAATTCAGTACGCCCAATTTTGGTACACATAATTTGACCCGCGAGTTTCGAATATGGCATATTTAAATGGACGATTTCAATACTTTTACAAAGAAAATGTGGAATTGGATATAGTACAAACGAGAGGAAAATCCCTGTTTGTAAAAGAAATAGTTGAAGAAATTCTAATTTACGTCCACAATGCAGACAAGAGATTTTCGATACATAAAGAGTGCGTTGGGAGTTTTCATTCGTATACCAAAGTGTCCGAAGCAGATGAATTTGACTTCAGTGTAGTGTTTGATACCGGGATGACGCATCAGTGGTTACATTTACATCAAACACCATTCTATGACTTTGACAGAAAGACGAAAAAAGTTATACATTCCAGGAATCCACTACCAAGTATGTTATTGAAATTTCCCTTACTTGTTAACACTTCGGTTCAAATATGGAAGCCTGAAGGATTAAATGAAGGACCAAACTGTGTTACGAATGGCGATTTTATTGTTCCAATCAGTGTGAAAAGACTATTTAAAACTCTAGTTTGTGATGCTATTCACTGCATCAATGAAACCCGAACTCCCAGTAATCACAAAGTTATTGTGCAAAATCTTAACGATTCGCCAGCTTTGACATTGACCATAAGACAACTGGAGGAAGACGATATAAACATAGACATGGCTCCGTTGCTTAAGTTACAGTTACCATTTCAGTCTGAGACGAGATGGCAGCCTAACTTTGGATGGCCCATACCTGGAGCTAAGTGGCCGTCCTCTGCAAAAGTACAGCAAATGTTTGCAATCGGCATAAACTTAGTGACAACAGACCTTCTATATTGGAAACTTTCATTTGCCACATGTGAAAGAGAACTTTTAAAGGACATTGATAGGAATGGATCATGTCGGAGAAGGTCCCTTAGGATAATGAAACGACTTTGTGAGCTAAATTGGTGTCCTAAAGTGGTGACCGACGGTTTAACATCGTATCATTTGAACAACATTCTATTCTTCGAGTGTGACAGCTACCCAGAGGATCATCAATGGCGTATGAGTCTTATAGGGGAAAGAATCCTCTCTATGTTGGGACGGCTTCTTCAGCATATTCAAAACAAAAACTTGCCACAGTACTTCAACAGACGGAATAATCTTTTTGTAAAGAAAAGCCATCGATCTTTAGACGAAGCTGGAATATACATAAAGCAATTTATAAATAACCCAGAAATGTATTTGAATAAGAAATACAAATAAAATATTAAGTATAAATAAACATATTCTGTACAAAACATAAAACCGTGTAACCGATGATATTGAGAAATAAACAGATTAAAGTACTGATGTATCAATATAATATTCTGTTAAAAGTAGCATGCTCTGGGTTAATATCTGTCATTCTGTAAATACACTTTTTGTTATATATACATGCGCGGTGTTTTACTTTGTACTTTTAAAATGTTAGTTTTTTATCAGTTGGAATAACTCACTAGTGCATGTGTTCATTTGTCGTCACTTAGTACGGTATTTGTCGTCAAGTGTCGTACTTATTATACAAAAAAAACTCTTTATTTGACACCAATGGAAACCAAACTTGGTCTGCATCATAAGGGGGTGTTCTTTAAATTTTATGTCATTTGACTAATTGCATGTCGTCCAAGTGGAATTCAGGATGTAGAGTATTACATAGAAGTTAGAAAAAATGAAATCAAGAAGAAGCGGAGATAACAATTCTTATCTGCTTTTTATTCTGAATTTTAAGTACACAATTCAACAAAAGAAGTACGTTCAGGCGCGGATCCAGAGGGGGGTTCCGGGGATTGGAACCCCCATTTTATTTGGACGATCAATGCATTTGAATTGGGACATGTAGTTTGGAAACACCCCCCCCCCCTTTTTTGTCATGGGTGAGGAACCCCCCTTTTTAAAATTGATGTATCTGCCCCTGACGTTATAAGAATAGATAAGATATTTTTTCCAATTAAAGCAGTGGCGGATTCAGAGTGGGCGTAGAGGGCGTATGTCCCCCCTTTTGCTCGGACTTTTTTTTTTGTAAAATGATTCACTAGTATCAGACTAGACTTCGTGAACTTTGCCATTTCCCATGCAATTCAATTCAATTTAATTCAATATTTTGTTAAAGTCTCATCTCTCAATAATATATAATATAACATTACATTACATGTATTTAATTTTTATACGACAATTCTTTCCTTATAAAGATATTTTCGCTGGTATTTACTGATTGTCAAAGAAATGTGATTTGCTATGGTGGAGTTGACCAGTGCGTTGAAAAACGTCACTCGGTCATTTTGAAATTCAAATGACAGTAACACATGATTGCTTAGGCTGAGGATGTCATGACAATCACGAAACCTTCAAAGCGACACAGGATTGAGCAAGAACGTATTTACTTCTATTTCACTATTCCACCAAACAGAAAGTAAAAGTAAATACACTAGCTCTATAGACTATAACAAATTGTCAATCTCATGAAAAAATGTTCCACCATATTGTTTACCTACGAAAACATGTTTAACCCCAAATGCCTCAGTGATCCCCAGCCTATTTTATAAATAACAAAGTTGAATAATGATCCCCAGTCAGTATTTATAAGCTCTAGAAAGATTTCAAGTCTCAGGTACGAAACATTTGATGGTGGCAGTGTGAGATATTTGAGAGAACAAACAAAATAACTCTGATGCATGCCTTAAAGTCATAAGAAACAAGTGAAAGAATACATAGCTTTGGATCCATACTATTATTATATGAGATAGACAGGGAGAATACAGCATCAAAAATTTCCAACCCTTACACTTTACAGCAACTATAAAATATACATGACCCACGCCAGGAAACAGTTAAATAGTACGTATTACACTTATTTTATGTTTTTTTAGCCCAAAAAAGGTCTCAAATTTTTTTAACCTCGCTCCGCTTGGCGAACTTTAAAACCTTCGCCCCCCTTTTCAAAATCGTGGATCCAACCCCTCTAAAGGGTACACGAAAAGCAAAGTAATTTATTACATGTACAATGATTTAGATAACTGACACAAATTTTGATATCCATATCTTATATTGATAGCAGAGACATATAATATATTTGGTATGTGCGTACCTCGTGCCCGTCAGACAGTTTTCACTTGACCTAAACCTCGTTTGTGGATGAGTGAACAAGGTAAAGTTTTCGTGATCAAATCCATATCTTAGCTACTATAAGAAACTTGTCTACTATGATTGTAACTAAGGGGGACATGTCCAACTGGCAACTGTCATCTGACCTTGACCTCATTTTCATGGTTCAGTCGGTTAAGTGTTTGTGTTTTTGTCTGTATTTCTAAAATAGGTGCAAAAAATATTTAACGATGTTAATGTCAGTCTGTCAGGTTTTATTTGAACTTGAACGAATAGCCCGTCGTATATCTTGTTTTCAACAAGAAATATGTGAGGTTATGATAACTTAACATGCAACAAACCAGCGAGAATTTCCATGTCTATTTTTTACTAAGTCCCACATCAAATATATTAGTGCATAGCTTTGGATCCATACTATTATTTAAGGAATAATTCCTTCATGTCATGCTCTATGCTCATTTTAACATAGGTAGGCATTATATTTGTCGATATTTTACACTGAGCGTTAGCGTTAACATAACACTACATAATTTATTCTCTTTAGCCTTTTTTCGGGAGAATATTGATAAACAACCTAAACTATATGATTGTCATGTAAGACGGAGCTTTTTGAAAGTTGTTGCTGGTCAAAACACATAGTCGTAATGAATGATATTATGCGATGTATTCAATAAAAAAAAAACATCATGGCTTCATAAATGTTATGTTTTCAAAATTGTATAAATAATCTGACCGTTAAACCTTGGTATAGTATATATACGTTCCTTGTTCAAACCATAATAAAATAAGTTCCCATAAAATCAAACAGCTACAGATCGTCATATGGAATGAAAATCTTTGCAAAAAAGCCGCACCCACTTATAAGATATATACATGCAATGTCTTTACTCTGACTGTTGCATTTTGAACAAACGAGTGAAAGTCCAGCGCCATGTATAACAAAATAGTTTCAACATTCATATATCATTACCATGATCTTGACCTGCATGGATATATGCATTTAACTTCCAACTGTACGGTTAAACAAAACGGTTATTGATGGCTGCACGAAAATCTTTAACCTCAGACAAAACATGAAATTAACTGTTCAGGAAAAACGAAGTCCATATAGTAGTAAAATACGGAAAAATGAAAAATAAATATATGCAAAGTTTTGCCCTGGATGCTGTATTTTGGACAAAAAGAAGCCAATGTCCCAATTTCCCGAAATTCTATTATGTTTGACAACGATTTTGATGTAAAACAAAACTTTAACCACAGACTGAACCTAAATGCTGAATTAGTCGGCGTGAATGCTGACGACGGAACATAGCATCGCTAAGTATCGCTTTCGCAAAACCTGTCAAAAAGAAGGACGTGTGTCAAAAGATCCAAGTAGGCAGCTATATAAATATATTAAATATATTTAAAAAAAATCTGTTTAAGATCTTATACTGAACGACCCAGACCCCCCTCCTTTCAAAAATTGTCAATATCCGATGCATTTGAATTAGGCACATCAAAATTATGTAAATACACTCATGCAATTAGGGCTAGCATTATGAACATATATTTTAATGGTACCAAACTTTCAGAACATGAATAAGATTATTAAGGGTATATTAATTGTGTCTAACTGTCGCCTGGTGAGATTAATAGTTTAAGGTAAAACTTTATGCTGCCACATGGCCTAGGTGTTGATTGACTTTTATTTTTATTTTTATGATCTAAGATCAGTTCCTCAGATATGGTTATGAAATAGCACCCGAACCTTCTTGAATATACAGACGATCTGCTAAGTGAACATCACAGCATGAATCTGTCCATTTTTGCGTGAAGGTAACACTCAAAGTCAGGTGACATATATCAAACCGTTCCTTTTGTAATTAAGATTAATTAACATAACGGTCAAAATAGTCTGTTTTAATATGTCAGTGGAATCTTCAGCTTTAGAAGAATGTAACAAACTTTGTATTTATAAACGATATAAAGTCGTATTTGGTTTTGAAAGATACTTATATTATCTATATTAACAAAATTGCGTATCAGCACACTTAGATTAAATGTTGAAATTGGGTGTTATCTGAATACTCAAAGAGAAAATAGAATTTGTATATGATGCAGTATGAATGTTTTGGAGGACGAATATCATTTTGTTTTATCATGTCCAACGTATAAATATGTGCATATAGGATTTTATATTTATTCTACTGTTCTTGGCCAAGTTAGATAATTTATTCTAAATCTCTGACAGTAAAACTATGTATTTATTCAAATGCAGCCGCATGGAAAATTAGATCACATATAATGTCATAATGTTAGTGTATACTCTGTAACTTCTGTTCTCTGATGCCCTTTGTTTGTCATATGTTGAACTTGTATATATTTTCGTTTGCCATAGCATGTGAAAATAAAGTATGCATTAATCTGACTACAGTAATAACGATGCCGATCTGATCAATAAACTGATAATGCCTCCAGTTTATCAAATCTCGTATCTAATTAGTCGATAACGAAAATCACGATCGATCTTGCACATGCGCATGGTTTCCCTGAACTAGAGTATTACAATTAAAAACCAATTGTTCAGAGAACAATTGAAGGTCTTTCCACTAGTAAGGATCTGTTTTTGTATAAAAATATTAAAATTCATTTGAAAATGTCAGTTGCTATTGCTTTATGATGTATAAATATGAATTTAAAGCAAAGATCACAATCTAGAACATTAAATTTACTGAAGACCTTGACCTCAATTTCAAGGTCATAAACCAAGGACCCAAAATCAAAAGACCCTAGGTTTGAAATATGTAAAGTTAATGAGTTATATCACTTTACACTTAATTCTAACTATAAGAGGGGCGAAAACTCCCATTTTATGTCTCACATCCTTTTAACAAGAATTCACAAGTTACGACATGTTACAATTGACAATTTATAAAAAAAATATGTTGTCGATATCTAATACGGTTTATAAAAAACAAGTGAAAATGAGGCAAAATCAAAATTAAGAATATGACCTTGACCTTTGACCTTGACCTAATTTTCTTTTTTTGGACCAAGGACCTCAAATCAAAAGCTTGTAGACCGTTACTTTATATTGTTAATGAGTTAAAAGGGGGAAAAACTTGCATTAATTGTTACATACCCTTTGGAAGTAAAATTTACGTGTTACAACATGTTGCAGCTAACAATTTTATGAAAATATTTTGTCGATATCTTGTATGATTTCTGAAAATAAGAGATAACAAGCCAAAACCAAAATTTTGAACATGACCTTGACCTTGACCTCATTTTCGATTTTTTTGGACCAAGGACCTCAAATCAAAAGACCCTAGGCCTCTATCACTTATGGTTTTCCAGTTACAAATTTATTTCATTTATTTCAATATAAAAGGGAAAATAACTCTCATATGGAGTCTTCGTAAAGCTGCGGTCAAAATAAAAACTAACATCCTGAGGGTATAACAAGCAATTTGAAAAAAATCATTTACGGTTGCGGTTGAGATATGATAACAAGAAAAACAGTGTTTGGGGAGATAACTCTTACAAAGAAAAGTGTTCGGTTAAACAGGGTGAGTTTCAAAAGCATATAGACTGTTTAATATCATATACCAAAAAAATAAGTGACATCTTTTTAAACTTTTTTACACCCCAAGAAAAAAATTAGGCGGAAGAAGAAAAAAAATAATCAGAACAAATTCAATAGGTCTTTCCACAAAAAAGGTGGAAAGACCTAATAATAATTGGCCAATCCTGTTATTGTTAATTTTTTGTTGTTGTTTCCACAATATAAAATCCTTGAAATAAAAGAATAAAAAGTTTGTGTTGTGACAAATCTAAACAGCATTTATGATTTAAAGGTAAATATTATCAGTGTAGCATCGCCACCGGATATGTTTACACCCGACATGCCCGAAGCGGTGGTAATTTAAAAAAAAACAAGCGTAAGCTAGGTCAAATAATAGTAATGTTTTGTGATATTGATTCTCAGTATTGATTCCTACATTAAGGCTAATTGTGAGTATAAAACATATAAAACTTTCAAATTGAATTACGATTTTAAATTGAATTTCACAAATCACTAAACACAGAATGCATTCATCCTGTGATCTGCCGACACAAAACACACGCACACGTTTAATGACTCGAATGGTGTCTGATAAAACTAAGGTAAGTGTAGTAAGAACAAACAGTAATTATAGTGTGTGCTTGACTGAGGTATACGCTTTCAATGTGTCGTGTTAATTTTTTTAAGGTCATCTATGACCGCTATGGTAAATTTAAATATTGTAAAAGATCCATTCGTTCATGTTTTGATATTAAATGTACTCTTTTGCATTCATATATAAAATTTTCACATAGACTTAAAGATTTAATACATGTAAACTAATAGATGTTTAACTTCACATTAAAGGAACACTAGATTAGACCGTTGGTTTTCTCGTTTGAGTGAATTTACACTAGTTAGTATTTTTTGGGGCCCTTTATAGCTTCGATGTGAGGCAAAGCTCTGTGTTTAAGGCCATACCTAGACCTATAATGGTTTACATTTATTGTCAATTGTTACTTGCCGATGGAGAGTTGTCTCATTGGCACTCTTCCACATCTTCCTTTATCCATCTACTAGCTGTCAAATTAGTCTTCACAGATTTGACTTTAATTTTCATATTAGAGTTATAACATACTTAAATGTATTTCCTAATAAAACGTTTAAAATAAACATGTTAAGATGCGTCAACTCATAATTATGTATCAGCGTTTCATGTGTATTTCAGACTAAACTCCATTAAATTAACCATCGTCACCGACCTTCAAAAACTGCTTTTTTCAGAAAACTGATAGTACTATTAGCGTCGGAGCAGATAATGCTTGTGTTTCCTCTATTTAAGATCTGATGCCATAGCTTCCCATGTATTTGCATGGATGAACATGTAACGTGTAATTGTACTTACCGGTAAGTGGAGCTCATTCCTTGAAAATACAAAATGTAGTGAGTATAAATTACTCATGTTACTAGTACATTTATCAGGATGGAATATTATATTAAGCTTTTTTGATTCCCATGTAGCCCGTTTGTCAACGTCCCTTTGTAGATTCGCGGCATCTTTTGATACTATATGACTTAAACAATAGTGTCATCAGCAAACAGTTGTAGGGTTGATTGAATTCCATCTAGCTGTGTCATTTATATATTATATATATTTATATATATTACAAATATAGACTATTTCCCAGTACGGACTTTAATGTGATACACAGGATTCTACGGGTATTGAAGTTGATGTTTCACCCTGATCCAAAACATCATGTATATTACACAGAACACTTGAATATTTTTGTCGTACATTAATTGTTATATAGATATAAAAAGATTTGGTCTGATTGCTAATGAGACAGTTCACCATCTGAGACAAAAAAAATGTAAAATACACCAACTAGAGGTCACTGTACACACGTGAACAATGAGTAAAACTTGTAAGGCATAGTAAATTATAATGACCCAGAAAATAGAAATGCAAAGCAAACATGATTTTGTATAGTCTTATTATATAAAAATGCTTGATACAAAAAAGAATTGAACTTACTACCTGATTTATGTACAAACATGTTTAACAAAAATCAACAATGATATCCACAGAGACAAAGAATACAGGAGATCTGTAAAACGGCCAAACTATGGTAGATCAATACAGACCCTGTAAATGAATAAGCAAGCAATTCTGACTTAAAAGGATGGTAAGAAGGTACGGCCTTATGATATATGGGATATTGCTTTAATAACCTAAATGCAAATTTGAAAGGTCCTATTTAAAAAAACTTATACATGTAAAAACAATAAAAAAAAATGTATTTCTAAAAAACATAACCTGACTATAATTGGAACAGCGTTTAAAAATGTCATGATATGGATGATGTAATTGTCTGTATATCAAATAATTTATTTTTAGGATATCATGGTTAATTGGAGTAGGGTAAGAATTTTTACTTCGTAATACATAGTGCAATATAAAAATATTTGATAGTTAGGTCTTGTATCTTTAACTTGTAAAGGGGGTTATACTTCCTCTACCACAGAAGCTACATCATGGATAACAACATTTGAGCACTTAGTTTCTGCTCATGGTCACTTGTGTCCTCTTCATCAAGAAATTGATATATGACTGTGCATGTGGTTTCTTTCACCCCTCTTCTCAAACTCTTTAGCAAGTTTTGCAATTTCTTGTCAAGCTACCATCCATCTTCACAGGGCTTATGGGTTTCTGTTAACAGTGCCTCAATCTGACTTAACAACATTCCTAGGTGCATGTGTAATGGGTTTATTTTGATGCATGATGACCATGTTGACGGATCTTTGGAGAGTTGACGTTAAGGGTTCGTTTGTAGCTGTTGAATGTTAACATCTAAGCAATCGTTAGTGTTTCCTGCGAATAAGTTTCCTACTTACAGATCACTGGAAAACTACCGTCAAACCCAAATGTTACAATAAGCATGTCTGCGCGAAATAATGTTACTGCTTTATAAATCTGCATTTAGTTTGAGCCAAAGTCATCATCACTTGCTTTCTGAAATAAGGGTTCTATATCATCTTTGAAAGCAAGTTAATTATATCTCCCCTTTTTATTCCTGATAATCAGGTAAATAAGCAAGCATTAGATATAAGAAGTTGTTGTATGAGAGCCATTGAGACGAATCTTTATCCAAGTCAAACATGTGGATGCTCTCTCACAGGCAAAAACACGCCTAGAAAAAACCTGACATCTTGAATACTGGTGCTAAATCTTCTTCGGTTATGGAATCTTCAATGTAGCTGATGATGTCAGCTAATACAATCCCATGGCTTATTTGTACGTCTCTTCCTTATTCAGTCTCATCTTCACTAGAGACTTTTGATGCCTGCCGATAAAGATATGCAAAACATTGGACATGATATTCGTTTCTTGTACAATGAGATTCTCAGCACTGAGCTTCTCCAATAAAGTTGTGTACTGAAGCTTTTGTACACATTGACGAACAGGGATATCAACATTACTTCATGTACTTGTTGTTTCTCTGTGGAGGTTTTCATCTGGTTTATACGAACAACAAAAGTAACATACACATTTTTACATTGCTATTTTTCATGGTAAGCTGGTGTGGGCGAGTTTCTAGCTCCGATTACCTGTGTTTTTGTTACATATCATCTGTATCCTTTTGATGTCTTATTTTAGCTCTCTTGAGTTCTGTGTTTAGATGGCAGGTTTTATGCCATGTGGCATTGTTTTTGTACGTAGTACGTGGAAGACCCCTGCCATCATATTGTGGATACAGATTGGTCGTAGATTATAAACATGGAAGTTCTTTGTATTTAACGAGATTTCCCGCCAAAGTAATATATCCGGCAACAATATTGATACACTTTGTGGGTGTAGGGCATTGAAGCCGTTCGTCTGTCATATTTTGACAAATAATACATTTAACATTGATAATGGAAATAAAAAATATATCAAAAAGACAACAAACTAACCATGCAAAGAGCAGACAACAACCGAATGCCACCAATGGGTGTTCTATGCAGCGAGACATTCCTGCAACCGGATGTGGTCCTCAGCTGGTCCCTATACAAAAATTGTGTACTAATTCAGTGTAAATGGATGTCACATTAAACTCAAAAACTTATAAATGAATTAAGGTAGCACAATACAAAGATTTTATAACTCCAACTCCCAAGTTTTAAAATGCTGTAACTTTCTTAATAATGCTTGAAAATTTATAAAAGTGGTAGTTTTGGATAGCTAACAGATTACTATTTCAAATTAATGCAATACTAGTATTATGCAACAATTATGTAACCAATTATAATGTTAACTGTGTCTAAAATATTTTTCACCAAATTTCCACTTTCAAATGAAATTAGCTTCTGCATAGGTATCCCTAGAGGGTTGATTTTATTATATGTTGTTCCTATGGCCATTATCTACAAAAGGGTGTCTCAGATTTCAGATAGAATGTATAGAACAAATTTTACACCTAATTAAACATTATCTTCTTTTATGTGGTTAGGATGTTCACACTAATTAGAGATTTATGAGAGAATGGAACACCATAGAGACAATCTGAGACACCCTTTTGAAGCCCATGATGTGTTGATTAAGATTTCGTTAAAATTTTCTGTATAGTTAAAGAGATGCTAGAGCTAAATTCATTCGAGTGAACTTACCCAGATTTTGCCGCTAATTACATAATAATTGATTACATAATGATTGCATAATAAAAATATTTCATTCATTTAAAAGATTAATCTTTTATCTATCTATATATACCTCTTTTGTTATTTTCTATGCATTAATAAGAAAGTTACAGCATTTCAAAGGTTAGTGATTGGAAGTAAAAAAATCTTTGTATTGTGCTACCTTAAAGTCTCAATAAGTTTAAATCTTTAAGAGCTCATCTTTGAATGGTTATTTAGACTCTTGATTTATCGAAGTGTATGTCTATCTTCATTCAATTATAATAATGAAACAATTGAGTTCACCATATCAATAGTATTTTAATGGTCTCCAAAAAAAAACAAATACCTGCATCTATTACACCCATCTTTTTACTTTTTGCAAATTAAAAGTCGACATTTTTCTTGAATTTTGACATGAAATTTCGACCGGAAGTCAACCAAACTTCACCAAATTGTTGCTTCAACAACACTGAAAACCATCTACTAATGTGATTCAGATCAATTAAAACATCAGTTCTCTTAGTTTAAACTAGAAAAATTGAAAGAGAATTAAGAAAAGTTAAAATTTAAACATGCATCCGCCATTTTGGATTTTACCGGAAGTAAACTATATTTTCAGCTTGCCTCCATATCTAAAATTGAAGAGTATAGATAGAAGTATGTTTGAGCAAAATTTGGTGCTTTTAACACGAAGTGCACAATTCCTTCATATATTGCACCTATCTGCTGGACTACTAGTTACTAAGTTATATTTTCTGCGAACATCATGCCAATGCTTTGAGACCCTTTCTGATTATTAAACAATACAGAGTGGCAGTTTTATTTCTAAAAGCATTTGAATTAGATTTAAGCAACTGGATACAGACAAAAAGGATTAAAAAATGTTTGATCTTAATTTTCAAATTTTCAAATCAGTCAAGACTTGCAAATACGACTAATGCTGGATATTTGATTGATTGATTGAATGTTGGTTGCTTAGCGTCCAGTGGCAAATATTTTATGCATGTTCAGGACGAGAACAAGTTAACAATTATATAAATACAATAGTGAGGTCCTGTTATAGAGGCCACCCGGAATGATGGTCGCGGAAATTTGGACTACCACTGGAAAATAGAGCGTATATTGGATATGGACATAAATTTTGCCTTTCAATGGGCCACCTATGGACTCGTTTGTTGCAAGGGTTGAGCCTGGCATTCCCTTAACATTAGGCATCGGATTTTACGTCCCCATTCTTACCGGACGGGACTGCAAACTTGATACATCCCGCCCATTTGTACACTTGAAGTATGCATGTAAAAATTGAGTAATAAAAGTAATAGGTAAACATATATTGAATAAGTCATCTTCGCTAGCCAAGGGTTACGATCCACTCCCGCTCTCTAGACCCTTGACGGATTGAGATGAAATTTCGGAGACACAAAATAAGGATTTTTATTGGTTGCATTCAAAACTCGCTGCAGCCAATCAAAAAGCGCCTGTAACATGATCAGGTGTAAATGTATAAAGTGTTTGTAAACAATTACCAGTGCGTGTTTATGGTGCAACAAGTCTATACATCCCTAAACATACGACTATATTTAGTGACAACTTGAATGTTTTAAATCAACCAATAGAAGTTCCTTTATATGTTTCATGGACAAATGCATGCATGTTGACGTATATTTTCATTTCTGGCTTTACCAAGTGTGTAGAATCTAGACGCTACCGTGTTTTTACCTCCAAATTGAAGAGTTCAAGTGCTACCATTGGTCAAGAATAATGTATTCGGAATGGGCGTGATTTTTATCTTCCGATAGATGGCGCAACATTGTTATCGCAAATGATGGCTCAATGAAGTGAATAAGTGAACACATCTTAAAAAATCATCAAAGGTCATTGGTATGCCTGCATCTTTTTCTGAAATGCACAATTAATTTGATTTAATATTTAGTTATAGTTATATCATAAGAAAATTCTGCCGAAGTTATGGCCTTGATACGAAAAATTGCATTACATTATTATGGTCTTCCTCAGTTTTTTATTAGCTCACCGTGAGCTTTTCCCATCACTTTGCGTCCGGCGTCGTCCGTCGTGGTCCGTCGTTGTTAACTTTTACAAAAATCTTCTTCTCTGAAACTACTGGGCCAAATAAATCCAAACTTGGCCACAATCATCATTGGGGTGTCTAGTTTAAAAAATGTGTCCGGTGACCCGGCCAACCAACCAAGATGGCCGCCATGGCTAAAAACAGAAGATAGGGGTAAAATGCAGTTTTTGGCTTTTAACTCAAAAACCAAAGCATTTAGAGCAAATCTAACATGGGGGTAAAATTGTTAATCAGGTCAAGATCTATCTACCCTGAAATTTTCAAATTAATCGGACAACCCGTTGTTGGGTTGCTGCCTCTAAATTGGTGATTTTAAGGAAATTTTACTGTTTTTGGTTTTTATCTTGAATATTATTATAGATAGAGATAAACTGTAAACAGCAATAATGTTCAGCAAAGTAAGATTTACAAATAAGTCTGGATGACCGTAATGGTCAATTGACTCCCTAAGGAGTTATCGTATAGCGGGTTATTTTCGCGGGGTGTTAATTTTCGCTTATTTTCGCGGATAGAACAAAATCGCCAAAATAAATTCCGCCAATTTAAAAGTGTACATGCAAAGGTATTGATAAAAGTTTCGAAACCGCCAAAATTATAACCGAAAAAATATTTCGTATACCTTATTTAATGAAAATCGCGAAATTTTAAACCCGCGAAAATAACCCGCTATACGGTATTGTCCTTTGTAGTTAATTTGTAAAATTTGTAAAATTTTAATTACATTTTCCTCTGAAACTACTGGACCAAGTTCATTATAGATAGAGATTATTGTAAGAAGCAAGAATGTTCAGTAAAGTAAGATGTACAAATACATCACCATCATTAAAAAACAATTTTGTCATGAATCCATCTGCTTCCTTTGTTTAATATTCACATAGACCAAGGTGAGCGACACAGGCTCTTTAGAGCCTCTAGTTCGTCTGCAGAGGGGGCATTTAGTTTTACCCTTGTCCTTCCATCTGTCTGTCTGTCCTTACGTCCAATTGGCCCCAAAACTAGTTTGCCTCAACCAAACGTTATAAACAATGCTTATAATTACTATTATAAAGTATAGATCAAGTTGGAATTTGGGTGGCCGCACTTTCACAGTTCTCGAGTTATGTCCCTTTATGAAAGGAAAAATTGACAATTTTCCTAACCTAATTTTACATTATCTGAACTAAATTTAATGAAACTTTTACACAATGATTGTTCAGATGTGCCACCAAAAATATTTGTGGGGTCATTTTCACCGTGTGAGTTACGTTCCTTTATACATAATTTGCCGTTTCCTCACTCTGACTTTAGTTTGCATCGACTCAATTGAAAAGTTGTAGAATTTATTGTATATTTACAAGCCGGGGCATCTGTGTCCTATGTCATAACTTGAAATTGTTGCCCAAGGAAAATATACATTGTAGTACGCTGTTGATATTTTACAATATCAATGTGTAGAAAACCTGATATATAAGTTATCAATTGTGTAAGTATAGCAGTCTCTATGTATGAATATTATATTATCTATTGAAAAGTTTTATTTCATTCATTATATATAAATAAATATTCTGAAAAACTAGTGATTTAAAACTACTAAAATCATTTAGTTGTTAGCTAGACTTTTGATTATTAGAATACAGACACACACAAAAACTAAAATGCATCCCAATAATATCGGAGTTTTTTAATTATCGAATTGACTAGAAAAAACGGCAAAATATATTGTTAAAAGAGTAAAAAAAAAATCGAGCATGTTTTTAATTGTTTTTGTGTAAATGATCGAGATACACACATGAAAGGGAATGATACCACTGAAATTTGAAGCCATTACAGATCATATGAAATACATGTTTCATTTACAGAAACTTGTTAGAGCTGCTAGGGCTGGAAATGTAGAAGACGTGAAACTATGCCTAGAGAATGGAGCAAAACTTGATTATAAAGTGGTACAGTAGTCATACTAAAAACAAACTGTTTTTTGCTAGACTGTAGAGCGAAATAAATCGTTTTATATATAAATTCATGTACAAAACACACAAAAAAGTTACTTCGCAATTGTGACAAAAATATCTTACTCAAAGGTATATGTTCAAAAAGGTACTTAACTTTTAGTTTACATGACATATACAAAACACACCTCACTATATATGTGACAGTGTTGTCAAGATTTGAAAACTTTCAGCATGAGTTACGGTCTTACAACTGGATTTTTTTTATCGACATATTTATCACCGTTTTAAGTAATTATTTTGACGATAAAAAATTGAAAACAACACGTTCAATAATTTCAATGCGTCCGAAGCGCTATTCTGGATTTACCTTCACCAGGAACGCTCAAAGCTTATGGGCGTCAAGTTGGTTACCTATTCCCTATTCCCTATTCGTTACCTATTCCCTATTCCCTATTCGTTACCTATTCCCTATTCCCTATTCCCTATTCGTTGCCTATTCGTTACCTATTCCCTATTCCCTGTTCGTTGCCTATTCGTTACCTATTCCCTATTCCCCATTCGTTGCCTATTCGTTACCTATTCCCTATTCCCTATTCGTTACCTATTCGTTACCTTTTGCCTATTCCCTATTCGTTACCTATTCGTTACTTATTTGATTTTTAATATCCTTCCCCCTTTTTAATTATGGCATGGAATAGTTTAATATGGCTGTCGTTACCATGGAAACGGCACAATTTTGAAAAAAAATCTGTTTTTGGTTTTTGGTGAACTGTTTGGATATGTTTCAATTCAGAATCATCATATTTTAAAACAATGTAGGTGTCCACTATGTACAGGTGTTGGATGATTTTGGCGATCATTGGAACTACTATGTTGCTATGGAAACTACACCAAAATTTTCAAAATTCTCCAAATGCTCAAAACTTCATGAAACTTCACAGTAATGACGAGCAACATTGGTAGATGTGGCATTTGGAGTTGGAATTTCCAAAATAGGTCTTGTTACCATGGAAACAATGCAAAAAGGTCCTAAATTTCAAAAATAAGAATTTTCAGCAAACTGGATGAAACTTTACAGGAATGGTAACTGGCATAGGCAGAGTTGGATTTTGAAGTTGGAATTTGCAAAATGGCCGCCGTAACCATGGAAACAGGGAAAATATCAAAAATTTTAAAATTTTCAATTGTGTCCGTGTCTCTGGTGGTAAAATTGTGTTTTTAGAGATGACAATACACTATTAGCGCGCATGTACCCGTTCCAGCGCTCGGTTAATACCCTGTTACCTATTCAATACCTATTCGTTACTTTTTCACTTATAATACGTTTGTTGTACGTTGCACCTTTTAGAAAGAAATTTTCAATTGTGTCCGTGTCTCTGGTGGTAAAAATGTGTTCTTAGAGATGAAAATATCCTATTAGCACGCATGTACCCGTTCCAGCGCTCGGTTAATACCCTGTTACCTATTCGTTACCTATTCGTAACCTATTCGCTTATCATACGTTTGTTGTACGTTGCACCTTTGAGAAAAGGATTTTCTATTAAATTCATATCTCTAGTGGTAATAATGTGTTCTTATAGATGAAATACTCCTATTACCGCGTATTTACCCGTTCCAGCGCTCAGTAAATACCGTTACCTATTCGTTACCTATTCACTTATAATACGTTTGTTGTACGTTGCACCTTTAAGAAAAGAATTTTTAATTAAGTTCATATCTCTGGTGGTAATAATGTGTTTTTATAGATGAAATACCCCTATTAGCGCGTATGTACTCGTTCTAGCGCTCTGATAATACCCTGTTACTTATTAGTTCCTTATTCGCTTTGAATGCGCGGGGGTATACGCTGCACCTTTAAAATAAATCGTTTTTTTAATTGTGTTCATGTCGATGGTGGTAACAATGTGTTCTTAGAGATGAAATGACCCTATTAGCGCGCATGTACCCGTTCCAGCGCTCGGTTAATACCCTGTTACCTATTCGTTACCTATTCGTTACCTATTCGTTACTTATTCGCTTGTTGTACGTTGCACATTTTAAAAAAGGATTTTCAATTGTGCTCATGTCTCTGGTGGTAACAATGTGTTCTTAGAGATGAAATGACCTTATTAGAGCGCATGTACCCGTTCCAGCGCTTGGTAAATAACCTGTTACCTATTCGTTACTTATTCGCTTTTAATGCGCTGGGTATACGGTGCACCTTGAAATTAATCCTTTTTTAATTGTGTTCATGTCTCTGGTGGTCACAATGTGTTCTAAGAGATGAAATAACCCTATTAGCGTGCATGTACCCGTTCCAGTGCTCGGTTAATACCCTGTTACCTATTCGTTACATATTCACTTATAATACGTTTGTTGTACGTTGCACCTATCGAGTTATGTCCCTTTATGAAAGGAAAAATTGACAATTTTCCTAACCTAATTTTACATTATCTGAACTAAATTTAATGAAACTTTTACACAATGATTGTTCAGATGTGCCACCAAAAATATTTGTGGGGTCATTTTCACCGTGTGAGTTACGTTCCTTTATACATAATTTGCCGTTTCCTCACTCTGACTTTAGTTTGCATCGACTCAATTGAAAAGTTGTAGAATTTATTGTATATTTACAAGCCGGGGCATCTGTGTCCTATGTCATAACTTGAAATTGTTGCCCAAGGAAAATATACATTGTAGTACGCTGTTGATATTTTACAATATCAATGTGTAGAAAACCTGATATATAAGTTATCAATTGTGTAAGTATAGCAGTCTCTATGTATGAATATTATATTATCTATTGAAAAGTTTTATTTCATTCATTATATATAAATAAATATTCTGAAAAACTAGTGATTTAAAACTACTAAAATCATTTAGTTGTTAGCTAGACTTTTGATTATTAGAATACAGACACACACAAAAACTAAAATGCATCCCAATAATATCGGAGTTTTTTAATTATCGAATTGACTAGAAAAAACGGCAAAATATATTGTTAAAAGAGTAAAAAAAAAATCGAGCATGTTTTTAATTGTTTTTGTGTAAATGATCGAGATACACACATGAAAGGGAATGATACCACTGAAATTTGAAGCCATTACAGATCATATGAAATACATGTTTCATTTACAGAAACTTGTTAGAGCTGCTAGGGCTGGAAATGTAGAAGACGTGAAACTATGCCTAGAGAATGGAGCAAAACTTGATTATAAAGTGGTACAGTAGTCATACTAAAAACAAACTGTTTTTTGCTAGACTGTAGAGCGAAATAAATCGTTTTATATATAAATTCATGTACAAAACACACAAAAAAGTTACTTCGCAATTGTGACAAAAATATCTTACTCAAAGGTATATGTTCAAAAAGGTACTTAACTTTTAGTTTACATGACATATACAAAACACACCTCACTATATATGTGACAGTGTTGTCAAGATTTGAAAACTTTCAGCATGAGTTACGGTCTTACAACTGGATTTTTTTTATCGACATATTTATCACCGTTTTAAGTAATTATTTTGACGATAAAAAATTGAAAACAACACGTTCAATAATTTCAATGCGTCCGAAGCGCTATTCTGGATTTACCTTCACCAGGAACGCTCAAAGCTTATGGGCGTCAAGTTGGTTACCTATTCCCTATTCCCTATTCGTTACCTATTCCCTATTCCCTATTCGTTACCTATTCCCTATTCCCTATTCCCTATTCGTTGCCTATTCGTTACCTATTCCCTATTCCCTGTTCGTTGCCTATTCGTTACCTATTCCCTATTCCCCATTCGTTGCCTATTCGTTACCTATTCCCTATTCCCTATTCGTTACCTATTCGTTACCTTTTGCCTATTCCCTATTCGTTACCTATTCGTTACTTATTTGATTTTTAATATCCTTCCCCCTTTTTAATTATGGCATGGAATAGTTTAATATGGCTGTCGTTACCATGGAAACGGCACAATTTTGAAAAAAAATCTGTTTTTGGTTTTTGGTGAACTGTTTGGATATGTTTCAATTCAGAATCATCATATTTTAAAACAATGTAGGTGTCCACTATGTACAGGTGTTGGATGATTTTGGCGATCATTGGAACTACTATGTTGCTATGGAAACTACACCAAAATTTTCAAAATTCTCCAAATGCTCAAAACTTCATGAAACTTCACAGTAATGACGAGCAACATTGGTAGATGTGGCATTTGGAGTTGGAATTTCCAAAATAGGTCTTGTTACCATGGAAACAATGCAAAAAGGTCCTAAATTTCAAAAATAAGAATTTTCAGCAAACTGGATGAAACTTTACAGGAATGGTAACTGGCATAGGCAGAGTTGGATTTTGAAGTTGGAATTTGCAAAATGGCCGCCGTAACCATGGAAACAGGGAAAATATCAAAAATTTTAAAATTTTCAATTGTGTCCGTGTCTCTGGTGGTAAAATTGTGTTTTTAGAGATGACAATACACTATTAGCGCGCATGTACCCGTTCCAGCGCTCGGTTAATACCCTGTTACCTATTCAATACCTATTCGTTACTTTTTCACTTATAATACGTTTGTTGTACGTTGCACCTTTTAGAAAGAAATTTTCAATTGTGTCCGTGTCTCTGGTGGTAAAAATGTGTTCTTAGAGATGAAAATATCCTATTAGCACGCATGTACCCGTTCCAGCGCTCGGTTAATACCCTGTTACCTATTCGTTACCTATTCGTAACCTATTCGCTTATCATACGTTTGTTGTACGTTGCACCTTTGAGAAAAGGATTTTCTATTAAATTCATATCTCTAGTGGTAATAATGTGTTCTTATAGATGAAATACTCCTATTACCGCGTATTTACCCGTTCCAGCGCTCAGTAAATACCGTTACCTATTCGTTACCTATTCACTTATAATACGTTTGTTGTACGTTGCACCTTTAAGAAAAGAATTTTTAATTAAGTTCATATCTCTGGTGGTAATAATGTGTTTTTATAGATGAAATACCCCTATTAGCGCGTATGTACTCGTTCTAGCGCTCTGATAATACCCTGTTACTTATTAGTTCCTTATTCGCTTTGAATGCGCGGGGGTATACGCTGCACCTTTAAAATAAATCGTTTTTTTAATTGTGTTCATGTCGATGGTGGTAACAATGTGTTCTTAGAGATGAAATGACCCTATTAGCGCGCATGTACCCGTTCCAGCGCTCGGTTAATACCCTGTTACCTATTCGTTACCTATTCGTTACCTATTCGTTACTTATTCGCTTGTTGTACGTTGCACATTTTAAAAAAGGATTTTCAATTGTGCTCATGTCTCTGGTGGTAACAATGTGTTCTTAGAGATGAAATGACCTTATTAGAGCGCATGTACCCGTTCCAGCGCTTGGTAAATAACCTGTTACCTATTCGTTACTTATTCGCTTTTAATGCGCTGGGTATACGGTGCACCTTGAAATTAATCCTTTTTTAATTGTGTTCATGTCTCTGGTGGTCACAATGTGTTCTAAGAGATGAAATAACCCTATTAGCGTGCATGTACCCGTTCCAGTGCTCGGTTAATACCCTGTTACCTATTCGTTACATATTCACTTATAATACGTTTGTTGTACGTTGCACCTATCGAGTTATGTCCCTTTATGAAAGGAAAAATTGACAATTTTCCTAACCTAATTTTACATTATCTGAACTAAATTTAATGAAACTTTTACACAATGATTGTTCAGATGTGCCACCAAAAATATTTGTGGGGTCATTTTCACCGTGTGAGTTACGTTCCTTTATACATAATTTGCCGTTTCCTCACTCTGACTTTAGTTTGCATCGACTCAATTGAAAAGTTGTAGAATTTATTGTATATTTACAAGCCGGGGCATCTGTGTCCTATGTCATAACTTGAAATTGTTGCCCAAGGAAAATATACATTGTAGTACGCTGTTGATATTTTACAATATCAATGTGTAGAAAACCTGATATATAAGTTATCAATTGTGTAAGTATAGCAGTCTCTATGTATGAATATTATATTATCTATTGAAAAGTTTTATTTCATTCATTATATATAAATAAATATTCTGAAAAACTAGTGATTTAAAACTACTAAAATCATTTAGTTGTTAGCTAGACTTTTGATTATTAGAATACAGACACACACAAAAACTAAAATGCATCCCAATAATATCGGAGTTTTTTAATTATCGAATTGACTAGAAAAAACGGCAAAATATATTGTTAAAAGAGTAAAAAAAAAATCGAGCATGTTTTTAATTGTTTTTGTGTAAATGATCGAGATACACACATGAAAGGGAATGATACCACTGAAATTTGAAGCCATTACAGATCATATGAAATACATGTTTCATTTACAGAAACTTGTTAGAGCTGCTAGGGCTGGAAATGTAGAAGACGTGAAACTATGCCTAGAGAATGGAGCAAAACTTGATTATAAAGTGGTACAGTAGTCATACTAAAAACAAACTGTTTTTTGCTAGACTGTAGAGCGAAATAAATCGTTTTATATATAAATTCATGTACAAAACACACAAAAAAGTTACTTCGCAATTGTGACAAAAATATCTTACTCAAAGGTATATGTTCAAAAAGGTACTTAACTTTTAGTTTACATGACATATACAAAACACACCTCACTATATATGTGACAGTGTTGTCAAGATTTGAAAACTTTCAGCATGAGTTACGGTCTTACAACTGGATTTTTTTTATCGACATATTTATCACCGTTTTAAGTAATTATTTTGACGATAAAAAATTGAAAACAACACGTTCAATAATTTCAATGCGTCCGAAGCGCTATTCTGGATTTACCTTCACCAGGAACGCTCAAAGCTTATGGGCGTCAAGTTGGTTACCTATTCCCTATTCCCTATTCGTTACCTATTCCCTATTCCCTATTCGTTACCTATTCCCTATTCCCTATTCCCTATTCGTTGCCTATTCGTTACCTATTCCCTATTCCCTGTTCGTTGCCTATTCGTTACCTATTCCCTATTCCCCATTCGTTGCCTATTCGTTACCTATTCCCTATTCCCTATTCGTTACCTATTCGTTACCTTTTGCCTATTCCCTATTCGTTACCTATTCGTTACTTATTTGATTTTTAATATCCTTCCCCCTTTTTAATTATGGCATGGAATAGTTTAATATGGCTGTCGTTACCATGGAAACGGCACAATTTTGAAAAAAAATCTGTTTTTGGTTTTTGGTGAACTGTTTGGATATGTTTCAATTCAGAATCATCATATTTTAAAACAATGTAGGTGTCCACTATGTACAGGTGTTGGATGATTTTGGCGATCATTGGAACTACTATGTTGCTATGGAAACTACACCAAAATTTTCAAAATTCTCCAAATGCTCAAAACTTCATGAAACTTCACAGTAATGACGAGCAACATTGGTAGATGTGGCATTTGGAGTTGGAATTTCCAAAATAGGTCTTGTTACCATGGAAACAATGCAAAAAGGTCCTAAATTTCAAAAATAAGAATTTTCAGCAAACTGGATGAAACTTTACAGGAATGGTAACTGGCATAGGCAGAGTTGGATTTTGAAGTTGGAATTTGCAAAATGGCCGCCGTAACCATGGAAACAGGGAAAATATCAAAAATTTTAAAATTTTCAATTGTGTCCGTGTCTCTGGTGGTAAAATTGTGTTTTTAGAGATGACAATACACTATTAGCGCGCATGTACCCGTTCCAGCGCTCGGTTAATACCCTGTTACCTATTCAATACCTATTCGTTACTTTTTCACTTATAATACGTTTGTTGTACGTTGCACCTTTTAGAAAGAAATTTTCAATTGTGTCCGTGTCTCTGGTGGTAAAAATGTGTTCTTAGAGATGAAAATATCCTATTAGCACGCATGTACCCGTTCCAGCGCTCGGTTAATACCCTGTTACCTATTCGTTACCTATTCGTAACCTATTCGCTTATCATACGTTTGTTGTACGTTGCACCTTTGAGAAAAGGATTTTCTATTAAATTCATATCTCTAGTGGTAATAATGTGTTCTTATAGATGAAATACTCCTATTACCGCGTATTTACCCGTTCCAGCGCTCAGTAAATACCGTTACCTATTCGTTACCTATTCACTTATAATACGTTTGTTGTACGTTGCACCTTTAAGAAAAGAATTTTTAATTAAGTTCATATCTCTGGTGGTAATAATGTGTTTTTATAGATGAAATACCCCTATTAGCGCGTATGTACTCGTTCTAGCGCTCTGATAATACCCTGTTACTTATTAGTTCCTTATTCGCTTTGAATGCGCGGGGGTATACGCTGCACCTTTAAAATAAATCGTTTTTTTAATTGTGTTCATGTCGATGGTGGTAACAATGTGTTCTTAGAGATGAAATGACCCTATTAGCGCGCATGTACCCGTTCCAGCGCTCGGTTAATACCCTGTTACCTATTCGTTACCTATTCGTTACCTATTCGTTACTTATTCGCTTGTTGTACGTTGCACATTTTAAAAAAGGATTTTCAATTGTGCTCATGTCTCTGGTGGTAACAATGTGTTCTTAGAGATGAAATGACCTTATTAGAGCGCATGTACCCGTTCCAGCGCTTGGTAAATAACCTGTTACCTATTCGTTACTTATTCGCTTTTAATGCGCTGGGTATACGGTGCACCTTGAAATTAATCCTTTTTTAATTGTGTTCATGTCTCTGGTGGTCACAATGTGTTCTAAGAGATGAAATAACCCTATTAGCGTGCATGTACCCGTTCCAGTGCTCGGTTAATACCCTGTTACCTATTCGTTACATATTCACTTATAATACGTTTGTTGTATAATTGACATGAACACAATTATAAAAAGATGTATTTGAAGGTGAACCGTATACCCCGCGCATCAAAAGCGAATAGGTATCGAATAGGTAACAGGTTATTTACCAAGCGCTGGAACGGGTGCATTTGCTCTAATAGGGTCATTTCATCTCTAAGAACACATTGTTACCACCAGAGACATGGGCATAATTGAAAATCCTTTTTTAAAAGGTGCAACGTACAACAAACATATGAAAAGCGAATAAGTAACGAATAGGTAACAGGGTATTAACCGAGCGCTTGAACGGGTACATGCGTGCTAATAGGGTCATGTCATCTCTTAGAACACATTGTTACCACCAGAGACACGGTCACAATTGAAAATCCTTTTCTAAAAGGTGCTACGTACAACAAACGTATTGTTAGTGAATAGGTAACAGAATATTAACCGAGCGCTGGAACGGGTTCATGCGCTCTAATAGGGTCATCTCATCTCTAAGATCACATTGTTACCACCAAAGACATGAACACAATTAAAAACGATTTATTTCAAGGTGCAACGTATACCTCGTGCAGTAAAAGCAAATATGGAACTAATAAGTGACAGGGTATTATCCGAGCGCTAGAACGAGTATATATGTGCTAATAGGGGTATTTCATCTATAAGAACACATTATTACCACCAGAGATATGAACTTAATTGAAAATTCTTTTGCAATGTACAACAAACTTTTTAAAAGCTAATAAGTAACGAATAGGTAAGAGGGTATTTTCCGAGCGCTGGAACGGATACAAATGCACTCTTAGAGTTATATCACCTCTAAGAGCCCAAATCTTCCACCAGTGACAACAAAACAATGGAAAATGATGTTTTAAAAGGTGCAACGTAAGATACTCGTATTATAAGCGAATTATAAGTGAGTGATCGAACGAATTAAACAAGGTAATAGCATGCTCCGAAACGATGTGCACCCTGCTTACATGTTTAACTCCACCATATTATGTTAGTATGTGCCTGTCCCTAGACAAGAGTCTGAAATTAAGTAGTTATTGTTTGTTTTTGTGTTACATATTTCCGTTTATTTTTTTTGTATATGAAATACGGCCGTCAATTTTGTTGTTTGAATTGTATGAGGTTGTCATGCCTGGGCCTTTAATAGGTGACTACACGGTTTGGGCTATTCTCATTGTTGAAGGCATTACAGTAAACTATAGTTGATAATTTCTGTGTCATTTTGGTCTAATGTGAAGTGTTGTCTCATTGGCAATCATACAACATCTTCTTTATTATGCAAGTGCTAACACGGTGATTTCATCCCGTCGAACCAAGATCCATCTTCAAACATACGGACATAAAGCAGTTAAAAGGTAGAACGTATAAAAAAAACCAAGTAAGGAACAAATGCGTATCGAACATGAAGTAAAAGGATCGGTTGAGCACAAACACATTTAAATAGGTCATAAAAAGATCATTTTACCTCAACAAATTTAGAACTATTACCATATGTAAGAGTATTAGCAACTAGATTGGTAATTGCTAGCAATAACGGATGGCACCTTCCTCCTATTACCAGGTGAGCGGCAGCCATTTTGACAATTCCAAAGTCAAAGAGAGCATCTACAGATGTCTAGTAACATTTTTGCAAAGTTTCATTAAGTTTGAACATTTTGATATGTTTGATATTTTTGCTGTTTCCATGGTTACGGCTGCCATTTTAAAAATTCTAACTTAAAAATCCGACTCTGCCTATGCCAGTTACCATCCTGTAAAGTTTCATCCAGTTTACTCAAAGTTCTTATTTTTGAAATTTTTGACCTTTTTGCATTATTTCCATGGTAACAAGACCTATTTTGGAAATTCCAACTCCAAATGCCACATCTACCATTGATGCTCATCATTACTGTGAAGTTTCATGAAGTTTTGAGCATTTTGAGAATTTTGAAAATTTTGGTGTAGTTTCCATGGCAACAAAGTAGTTCTAATGATCGCCAAAGTCATCCAACACCTGTATATAGTGGGCACCTACATTGTTTTAAAATATGATGATTCTGAGTTGAAGCATATCCAAACAGTTCACCAAAAACCAAAAACAGATTTTTTTTCACAATTGTGCCGTTTCCATGGCAGCCATATTAAACTTTTCCATGCCATAATTAAAAGGGGGAAGGATATTAAAAATCAAATAAGTAACGAATAGGTAACGAATAGGGAATAGGGAATAGGTAACGAATAGGTAACGAATAGGGAATAGGGAATAGGTAACGAATAGGCAACGAATAGGTAATAGGGAATAGGTAACGAATAGGCAACGAATAAAGAATAGGGAATAGGTAACGAATAGGTAACGAATAGGGAATAGGGAATAGGTAACGAATAGGGAATAGGGAATAGGTAACGAATAGGAAACGAATAGGGAATAGGGAATAGGTAACGAATAGGGAATAGGGAATAGGTAACCAACTTGACGCCCATTCAAAGCTTAACATTTTAAATCCGAAGATGTATAAGTACCGAAACCGTTGAAGAGCCATATGACAAAAATACATAAAATTGATAGCAAAATTATCTAAAGTCAACTTTGCCTGAGGAAGTTGAAACCTTAGTTTCTTATTAATTTCAAAATTTATAAACGGACAATTTGGCACTAAGTTTCAGCATGTTTATAGTACTCTTTTCCGCATTGTTTTTATGTTGATTTTTTAAAGGCTATTTACGTTTCCGCATTTTAATTTTGAATGTTTGACTCTTCCGTTTGCCAGTTAAACCTTTGGCCCCCTTCTCACCAACGGGGATACAGCTACATATTTCACACTCTTTTTTTATTTTATAAAAATAACAGTGTTAAAATGAATGGTTTCTCTCTGTATTGTTACCATGTGAAATATTTGTCAACATCAAGCTTTATATATACTATTGACATGTGTGTAGTTTCCTTTCCTCATCATTTTTATAATGTTGTGTTTCTCAATTTCATCATCAATTTTGTATTTTATTATGTGTTTTATAGTTTTTTTCCAATTATCTAGCTACTAAATTGTTATTTTGTTGTTTTTTCTTCGTCGGAACAGTAATAGGGGTGTGCTTATTTCGCCCCGTTAACAGTTAACACAAAAATAGCAAAGGCTATTAACTTGGGGTTTGGGCTTATTATCCCCTGTATTCTATTAACTTAAATCCAAATTTCTTTGCCATTTCTTCTTCGTCTTTTATTTCTTTCTTCCGAAAACGAGAAGTTCTTTTTGTCTCTTACATCTAGCCACTGTTCGTGACTGGGTCTTCATATAGCTCCTAATCGTTTACATTCACTCCTACTTACTATTCATGTTGATGATGGAAGTGTTTAACAACCTTGACTTGCTTTTCAGCCCTCGCACGTTTGGTTGTTCATGTTATGGTATAATGCATGTTCTTTAAGGATGTACACCTCTGAGGAGCCAAAAATTTCTAGAATTAAACTTTTTTCTAACCCTGTTTTTTTGGGTTCATATGACTGTAAAAAAATAATTGGTGAAGAAAAAATCATATGGTGGTGCACTTCTTTCTTTGCTACGGCCCTTTCAAAGTACTCAATTTTGATGATTTTCTCATTTTTCATCAGTTTTTACCTATTTTTTGTCTATAATCATGAAAAAAATCACATTTCCACAATTAAGCTTTTTGTCATACTTTCAATAAAGATAAAGGGGACCAATCTGAATAAATTTGAATTACAAAAACTATAGGTAGGTGTTAATATAAGAAAGTTTTATCATATTTTGATGCTTTTTTGTGCCAAATTTACCATGTTGTCAATTTTGTAAATTTGTGATTTTTCTCCGTTTTAAGTACAAATTGCATATTTTTTCAACTTCTTTGTTATAAATGTTTGAAAACATACATATCTAAGAAATTTGAAAAGAAAAAAGGGATGTGCGATGTACATGTTTCTGGTAAAATAATTTTTTGTATCCATCACCCATTTTCTCGAAATTTTGGCTAAAAATACTGACTTGATTGGTAATAAAATTTGAAAAATTGATTACTCAAAAACTACTCATTGGAAATACCCAATTTTTTCAAATAGTTGAGTTTGATTATAACATTTTTTAAATTCATTCATATTTTCCACTTGTACCACATGTTTTAGACATAATGTCAGAACGAGATTTCAACGAGACTGAACGACATTGAAAAGAAACATAGATATCTCAAATAATTTTCAACATTATATTTTCTTATTTGTCCTAAGATAATTAGAATCATTAAACTACCATCTTTATATGATTCTTTGTTCTCATTTGTTTTCATTTATATTCTTTTATTAATTTAAATAATTTTAAGGTGGGTATATCAATTGTTTTTTCTTATCTGCTATTAATTTCTCTGATTGATAAAAACACAAAATGTGTAGGGCAGTGATAGACAACTGTACAGTACAAAAGATATTTATACTCAAATTATAAAAAAGATTTGCTAAATAAATAAACTAACTCTTCAACAATTTACATTATTACTTCTGTCTTGGTTTTTGTGCTCACAGTGCTTTGATTTACACATCTTCGTCATGTTAATCAAACAAGCTATAGTTATAGCTTGTTCAATGTAATCCAAGGCTCCGTGTTGAAGACCGTACATTGACCTATAATGATTTACTTTTTAAAATTGTTATTTGGATAGAGAGTTGTCTCATTGGCACTCACACCAAATCGTCCTATATCTATATATAGTGTCATTTGTTTCGTTTCAGATAGAAGGATGAACAGCATTAATGTTGGCTACAAGGAATGAACACCTGGAGGTAATTCGACTGTTATTAGACGGAGGGTGTAACACTGAAGACAAACATGTATGTTTATGATTATATCTTATTCTAATTACATTCCTAGTTAGTGAATCATCTCCAAATCATGTTTTTAATCAGACAGGTTTGATAGGATGTCTTAAAAACAGATACTTGTTAGTGTTATATAAAGTCGGGTAAAATTGTATTTAAGACATTGTTCCGAATAAGAAAATAAAGTCTTATTTGTATTTCTTTCAAAAAATTATGTTATAAACATCAGCTAGTATTTATTTTACTGATAAAAGAAACAATTCTATTTAGAATTACAATAACTTGTTAGAATGGTATAAAATGGGGTCACAAACTTGTACTTATTCAAGAAATGTTACTTTTTATTTAACAGTTCTGTTAAAATTATTATTATTCAAAATCTCACATCTCTCAACAAAACATGTGTTTATCCCTGCACAAGGCCTTGCAAGGTACATAGAAATACCATGCATCAATCTGTCTACCTGTCCGCCTGTCCCTCTGTATGGGCGCTGTCTGTCTGGTTTTGTTAGCGCTCTCACATGTACAATCCTTGACAGTTTTTTTTTTTTATCAAACTTATTACATAGATATAAAAAAGATGTGGTATGAGTGCCAATGAGACAACCCTCCATCCAAGTCTAAATTTATAAAAGTAAACCATTATAGGTCAAAGTACAGTCTTCAACATAGAGTCTTGGATATTTTTAAATCCGAAATGACTTGTACAAGTTCAAAAATCAGTTCAGATCAATATTTTTTAAAGAGTTTATGACCCTTGGAAACATTAATTGTATTGAAAGTTTTATATATATATATATATTTCACCTTCTATAGATTTCTGGTGATATGATTGGTTAAACGACTACAAGTGGTGACTAGTAGGGAGTTACCTACCTTTCAAATAAAAAATGACATCTGAAAAGTTTGAACAGACGAAGAAACTGATAAAAAACTATTGAAGTACATTCATAAAACAAATTCAAATCTAACATGTTGTTATTGTTAGCATTTGTTTTTTTGTTTGTTTATATAAATGGAAGTAGGTTCTTAAATATGTTAAAACTGAGTATTGAAATCTTTTATTTGACTTTGATAGGCCGCTGTCTAAATAACACATGTCAGCACATGTCGGTAAGATAAATTCGTTACACGGTGTGCTATTGACCAAAAACGATATATATGGAATCAGTAAATTCCATATGGGGATTCGAGCTTCACTTTCACTTATAGGGAATTAACTGACCCAATGTTTATCGTATTAGGTCACTAACACTCTATGTAACTGATAATATATATACTAGTAGCACAATATTATCCAATTCATAGGACAACTTTTGATGTCCATTGTATAATTCCAGGGTGATGGATGGACAGCACTAATGTTGGCTGCAGTGGGAGGACACCTTGCGGCTACTAAACTATTACTCGACGGAGGGTGTGAAAAAGATGCCACAGATGTATGTGGATAATTAGAATTTTTAAAGGCATTAGAATAATACTGTTTATCGCCAATCAGTATAATTGCAGTATATTTACTTTTAGCAGAGTATCATTAATGCAAAAATTGTTCTGCATTATGCAAATGTTATTTATGCGTTCTGATAAACTGAATGAATGGCAGTAAAACTTACGTTTAAGATGCAATACGGTTATCTCTATTCTAATGAAAAATAAATACATTCATCCATTTTAATATTATTTTAATGTAAAATTTCATAAATGGAGAATTCCGCTATCTTTGGCAAATAGATAAGGTCATGTTATATGTATGCTGCCGGCTTCATGTGTATTCAAGAACAAAAACAACAAAAGAGAAAGGCATGTTTGGTTCTTTTTATTGGGCAATGTTGTATCATTTTATAGATGTTAAACCGAAATTCCGAAACAATATTATATCATGTGAAAAGGGCTACCAAGGTTGACAAAATTACCGTTTTTGTCCTCTAAAAATTGACATTATTCCTTGCAGCTGTAGATTTGTTTTCATGTAAACATGGTTTGGCAGTAATAAACCATAACTTTTGCCTTTCGCACAGGATAAAATAATTGATTATACATGCCCAACCTATGTTTAAATGAAAACAAATCTATGGCTGCCATGAGTTATTTCTTATACATTATATTTTTTTTAGAATAATAGGTAGTCACCTTTTCTTTTCTTATCATACTGATCCAGATATTAAATGTCTAATATTGGTTTCTTTCAAACAATTAATTTGTGAACATTAGAAACATTTAGATTAAGACAGCACTGATGTAAATTTCTTTTATATATTATAAATATGTACTAGAACCATATGACAAAGGATTACATTTTACAAGCTTATAGTAAAGGGAAATGTAACTTTTTTTTCTAATACCGCAGTCCCACTAGGCCACGATCATACTACGATCTGTGAAAGAATGCAAATTTTGAGGATCGTAGTACGATCGTGTAGATCGCAGTAAGGTCGTATCTTATCGTGGTGAGGTCTTCGAGATCGTGATGAGCGTGGCCAACTGTGAACATGTTCAAAACAATCTTGGTGCGGTCATGGCGAAATCAGGTCGTAGTAGAAGCGTGATGAGAGCGCACTAAGGTCATAGTAAGATCTCAAAGGTCGTTGTACCATAGTAATGAGAGCGTAGCGAAAGCGTGGTTCTTTTAGGATATACAATGGTGAGCGTGGTGCGATCGTGGTCTAGTGGGACTGGGGCTTAAGGGTTTTCTTATCCCAGGCATATATTACCTTAGCCGTATTTGGCACAACCTTTTGGAATTTTGGATCCTCAATGCTCTTCATCTTTGTACTTGTTTGGCTTTATAAATATTTTGATATAAGCGTCACTGAGTCTTATGTAGACGAAACGCGCGTCTGGCGTACTAAATTATAATCCTGGTACCTTTGATAACTATTTACACCACTGGGTCGATGCCACTGCTGGTGGACGTTTCATCCCCGAGGGTATCACCAGCCCAGTAGCCAATACTTCGGTGTTAACATGAATATGAGTAATGGGGTCATTTTTTATAAATATCCTGTTTACCAAACTTTGAATTTTTCAAAAACTAAGGATTTTCTTATCCCAGGCATAGATTGCTTTAGCCGTATTTGGCACAACATTTTGGGAATTTTGGATCCTCAATGCTCTTCAACTTTGTACTTGTTTGGCTTTATAAATATTTTGATATGAGCGTCACCGATGAACCGCGCGTCTGACGTACTTAATTACAATCCTGGTATAAAAAAAAAGTTACTTTGACCTGATTTGTTATCTAAATCTTCCAAGGCTTATTACTACTTTTTTGATACACAAAATATAGTGCAGTGACCATAACAGTCTTCTTCACCCTATCTATGAACATTTCCAGCAATTTATCAATGTAATACATGCACAAATATTCAAGTCAAAAAATGATGTCACACAAGTCATGACAATTACATAATTTTTGCAAGATGTAGGAATCTAATATATGTTCTAAAACATAAATAATGTCATTGTTAAAGTTTAATTAGACTACACATTGTCCTCAATCAATGATGAATATCTGATATAGCTTCTCAAAAACGTTTTTTCTTTGTCATAACGGGCTTGATGAAAGATGCTCAGATGAAAAAAGCTCGAAAGCCAAAACAAGAACAAAGTTGTAAAGCACTGATGACCAAAAGTTCCAAAAAGTTGTGACCAATACGGCTAAGGTTTTCTGTCTTGGATAAAAACATCCTTACTATTTGGAATAATTCATACTTTTGCAAACAGTAAATTTTATAAAATGACTATATAATAGATACACATGATAAAACCGAAGTGGTGACTAACTACAGAATAAAAACGGATACATTACATGAAACATCTTAAACCAGCACATCAGCCGAGTAAGCCCAAGTCATCAACGCACTTGGTGACGTCAAATTATTAAAATAACAATACTTATTAATATCAAATTGTGGTAGTAATTAAATAATTTACAAGTACTTGTGAGAATAATGTAAAGTGGGGTCGCCATTTACTAATTTCATCATATACAGGAAATGTATATATTTTTCGCATTTCTGTATTCCTCTTAACATGTTAATCAGAAACGCTCACTTCCCAAATATTTGTTGAATTGTAAAACACAAGGTTTTATTTAGAACATTGTCTTGTAGTAAATCCATTAATATAAAATATTTATATGTTGTGTGAAGAAGAAATTTGTATGTCATCACTGGTAGGTAAATAGGGTATTCCGGTATACAGTTGATCGTCTTGTCTGTCCATACTTCTGTCCAGACATTGGTTTCTGTTCTGTGATTTTAGTTTGCCTCTACCAAATGTTATGAAACTTTAATGCAATGTTTATTACCACATAAAAATAGAACAAGTTCAAACTTGAATTTAGGAACCAAAAAATTGAACTGATTAAGAGTTGTAAACAAATTTTCCTTACCTTAATTGCTTCTCTCTGATAGTTCCCATTGATGGACACTAGACTTTTGACCAAGATATTATCTAGCAATAAATGATCCTTTGATTTTGTCATTTGATTAGGGACTTTCCGTTTTTAATTTTCCTCGGAGTTAAGTATTTATGTTATTTTACTTTTTTATAATGGAGAATACATGTCTCCAGTTGTTTATGTACATATTTTCCAAGAATTGTAGAAACAGTACAAAAAATATGCTCACCGTTTTTAACTTCCTAGTTTCTATCTTTGTTTTCTTCAAATATTTTTTTTACTGTTGTGAGTTGTACTATCTGTGGTACTATATGGCCGAGATCACTTAAAACTCTAAGAGTCCACTTTTTTCTGGACTTACTTTTTGTTTCTCCTTTGGCGAAATCCAAAAAAATCCATAGCCTCCCAAAAAATCAAATGGTTGCTGCCTAAACTCGGACCAAGAGTCGTAATTGATGTAGTCACCCGGTAAATTATAGGTTTTGACAGAGCAATTCCTTCATCTTTGATGCATTTTGCAGGAATGTTATGCATTCCTGTGCTCTCCAAAAAGTTAAAATTGCAAAGTTCTTTTATCTTTAAAGTATGAAAATACTTTTGTTAGCTCTAATTGGTCATTATTGCTTGTAACCTTACTGCAACATTGTCTCAACAGTATGGAATTAATATTCAATATTTCTTGAGCCGATGGTAAATTGTCCACATGAGGAGAAGCATGCTTTAGAATATGATAAATGATTTACAAATTCTTCAGTTTTAGCATTCTGATCCGGCTACACTAAAATGATACTTGTCCCATCATCACTGGATCCTAGGAGTTTCAATTATTGCCAGAGCTTTTTAGGTGATTTGTCATGTTCCTAAATTTTGCCTGACCCATAGTTTATAATCTCTCTAGACTTTCTTTCTCTTGTTACAAAGATGTTGCATCGTGTTTATTGTGTGTTCTATTGTAAGGTTGCAAGAGGTGTCTGATGTTATCTAGGATATCAGATGTGATCCATTGTTTAGATTGATGCTTATTATGCCCCACCTACGATAGTAGAGGGCATTATGTTTTCTGGTCTGTGCGTCCGTTTGTTCGTCCGTCCGTCCGTCCGTCTGTCCGTCCGTCTGTTCGTTCGTCCGTCTGTCTGTCCCGCTTCAGGGTAAAGTTTTTGGTCAAGGTAGTTTTTGATGAAGTTGAAGTCCAATCAACTTGAAACTTAGTACACATGTTCCTTATGATATGATCTTTCTAATTTTAAAGCCAAATTAAACTTTTGACCCCAATTTCACGGTCCACTGAACATAGAAAACGTTGATCATGAAAAATGATCGTGCGAGTGGGGCATCCGTGTACTTTGGACACATTCTTGTTTTTATCTTTTTATACAGAGCAATTTCGTCAAGGGTTGAATGAGAATTTCTACCGGCAACCAATCTATGGCATTCAGTTAGTGAATCTTTAGTGAATCTTATTCTGACTGTATTAACATATACACAATGTCTTATTACCACAAAACACAGATCAAGTTCAAATTTGAATTAAATCACTTTCTCCATTCTTCAGTAATGTCCCTTTGTAAATGGAAAAAGTTCTGAATATGAAGGCAGAAGCATCTGTGTCCCATGGACACATTCTTGACACTGACGATTCTCCGTTTTCCACAGAGCTGATGAAAGTTCAAACATCCAACAACAAAACGAAATGAAATATATCGAATATGAGTTCAAGTATGACTGGACATTTCAATTAGTTTTGATCACTTCTTTATTTGATAGACGTTTTGTTTATATTTATCACACAACTATGTTTAGACTTTTTCTATGTCAGTTGAAGGATATGTTATATATATACTAGTGATGCTCATAACAAAGTATTGTCCATTATATTATATGTTATTTGATATTATAGAAAGATGGAAAATCCGCTTTACATTTGGCTGCAGAGTATGGATATTTACAGGTCACCAGATGTCTTGTAGAACAAGGCGGTATCATTCCATTACTTACGACGCATCAGGTACTGTTTATATTATAGGCCCTGTGTTAAACTTCAAAATAATAATTACTAAAATGATCTTTTGTGAAAATTGATCTATTTTTTTGTTTTTTCAAGGTTTAACAAATTTCCCGAAAAAAATCAATTGCTTAACATTTTGTAGTATTAAACAACTGTATCAGTTTAAATACGCTCGGTCTGTTCCAGTAGTATTGTTTGATAAACTTTGCCGAACACGTAAAAATGATGTGGAACTCGTCCTCAATACACTGACCACATACTTTGCATAAACATCCATCACATCATATTTTGATAACGACTAGTCTCAATACTTTATGAACTTGACGATACTTTTATTTTGATAAATGCCTTCCAGCACAAAATTAAGGTAAAATAAATAATTTTGTAAATTTAGATTTGTGATTATATTTCTTTAAATAACACAGATGATAATACAAAAGATTTGTATGAATTTTAGAGTTATACTCCATACAATCTAGCAGCAGCAGGAAAAAAGAGTCAGCATAAAGAAGTGATGGAATATTTACAGGTACATATTCTTTTGAATGAAACATTTTTACATTTAGGAGAAATAAGGCAGTACCGTTATCGGGCTTGTACAGATCGCACTGCTAGTACATTGTCTGAATCCCCTTCGTGCCACAAAATATCAGGTAACAGATTTTTTTATGTAACTGTTAGAAATTGTCTAATTTCTTGAAAACTATAAAAGATAGATAGCAAAAATTGATCAACAAGTCAATAATTTTTTATTAATAAAATCAATTCCTTATTGAAGATCATGCCCTTTAGTGATGGTTCTCCAAGATTTTTTTATAGAAGTTTTGCCTATTATCTTGAAAACTATAAAAATTGAATAGAACTTTGAACAACACAATTGATCATTATAGTTTTTATTATAAAACATTCTTAAAATAATCTCTATCAAAACTGAATCTTAGCTCTAACAATTCCACATCATCTCATTATAATATTACACAACATGGTAAGGTGTAATGCGAGCGTCAGCGCGCTTTTGCTCTTGTTTTTAGCAAAGTACAAATACAGCTGATATTTAAAGACACTAAAGTTTATTGTCTTTATCCTGCTATTAATTTTGAACATTTTATTGCTTTGAAAGACAGAAAAACTACCATTTATTGCACTTATTTCAGATATAAAGTCCTTTGAATCCTGCATAGTAATATAGAAAAAAAAAATCACACAATCTGCTGATGAATGATACGCCGAAAAAAAACCATTCATGCATGGCCAACAATAATAGATCGCTCAAAGTTAATAGTATGAAAAAGAAGTAATTTATTTTAATATAGCAGTTGGCAGCACTTTAAAGTGATATCTGTATAGTAGAATACATATACAGGCTAGCAATATTTGTTGGTTTGTTAATGTATGATAAGACACCCAATTGCAGGATAAAACGTGAAAATATTGGAGACGGGTTAGTTATTTTGAACAGGCAGATGAACATTGACAAATTAATTTACACCCTGTCCTTTTTTTTTAATTTAACTTGATCAGTGTATTGACAAAATGTAGGAATAAGAACATAATGAACAGGAATTATAGTTTTTCTTTTATCTTGCTTTGCTAGCTAGGCATTATTTGATTATGGCAGAATATGATATTTTCTAATCAAAGTTTTTCGCGTAAGTTCTAAATTAATAACTAACATTAGTTTGTAAATTATCTTAAGATCCCTAATGGTAACTGTTTAAATTGATGTATATGTTGAAGAGTCATATTTTTTCTCATTGCTTCAGATGGAGTAAAACACTAGATGACAAGTCACAGACAGAATAAAATAGCACCATCAGTTTTGTGTATTGGTCATATGGTGATCAGAATTATTTAAGTGTTTTACTTACTGATCTGTATTATGTCTTGTGAATGCTTTAAGGTCATCGGAGCATAGTGTTAATACGAGGAAGGCGCCACCTTAAATGCCAGCTTTATACTAAGACAATGTCCTATATATTGATTGATTGTTGGTTGTTTAACGTCCAGTGGCAAATATTGCATGCATGTTCAAAACGAATGTCCTAGGCTACATTAACATATTGTTTATGTCTAAAATAAAATTAAAAGTTCAGAAGGAAAATGTTTAGGGAACGAACATTGAACTTGATAAGGCATGAGGGGGTAATGGTATTGTTCAATCCTGAAAGAAATATTCTGATTCCCAAATTGATGAATAAAACTTATGTTCAAGCATAGGACAAAAAAAATATTTTTTGAATACAGATCTTCACCAGAAATGTTTTTATCTTTCAGATATGTAAAATAGATTAAACTTTTATATATTTAAAAACATAGAAACTTCCCAAACTGCACAGATGAGTCTGTACACAGTAGTTTTTTTATGTGATGATTAGGCCGTATTTGCCAATTTGTTATGATAAACCTTAATACTAGTGTTTAATTTTGACTATATAGTTTTAATTGATAGCGCTGAAGGGCTTCCGTAAAAAAATCTGCCTCAAATAAAAAAACATTTGTATTTCTGATCATCTTCAGTTTGTGAGTTCTACATCAATTTCATGTACTAATTCAGAGTCAGTTTTATGTCATTTCTTGCATGTATTTATTTATTGTTACATGTACATGATGTAGCTTACTTTTCAAGTGACGGCAAAATAAAATTGAGAATGGAAATGGGAAATACAAGCATGTCAAAAATTTGATTTTGAGTAATGATTTAAAAAATAATCATGTCACAGTTTCAAGAAGACACATTTGGTTTCCAGACAATAAGTGAATGGATCTCAATGAAATTTTACTAGAAGGTTCAATACACAAAAGGAAGATTAGAATTGATTTTGGAGTTATGGTACAACATTATTGGGGGTGTTTTTTCTTCAAAAGTTTGGGGTTTTCTTCCAAAAATTACCTTATTTACATTGATTATACTCATCTAGTATATATAGATGCAACAAATACTGATTTAGCAGGAGATGCACTCAAAATAGGGTGTTTTAAATATTTTATCTGTAATTTGTGCATTTTCCTATGATAGGTTCTTCTTGATAATGTTGATGTGAGTATCATGATAAAACAAATATATTTGGTAAGTATATATTCACAATTGACATGCACAAGTGCACTGCAAAAGGATCTTCTTTCCCTTTCATTCCAAAAATTGCACATGATTTTTTTTCTCTCACAGAAACACATGAGTCATTTGGTAAATAAAACGCTTGTCATTGTTTGAAACTTTCAGTAATAAAAATTTAGTTTAGCCTGTTTCACTGATTGTGTGAAAATTTTAAAAGAAAATGTATAAAACACTTGATAAAATTGCATTATCTGCAGAATTATTGATAACTTTCCTCACGATATATTCACAAGGACATAGAACTAACATATTGTCCATGCTATTATGATCTGAGTTTTTATTCATACATACATGTATACTGGCATGGCTGGTGCTGTTTCAAGTTGTCTTCTTTTTTCTGTTTCTTGAGAAGTATTTGTTTAACCTGTTCAGTCACTATAAAGTGTTACAATTCTTATTAAAAAGCAACACATAAATAGTGACCAAAAAGGTACTGCTTTCACATAAGAGAAGGTAGAAAAAAATTAAATGTACACATTTTCAATATTTTTTTGGGACTTACTATCATATAGATATGTAGTTAGAGACTTCGGCTGGATTGAAATATGTGGGTTCATCTGATACCTGTTTTCAAATTAGTTCATATTGAAGTTTAAAGGATTCAAAATTAAAATATGTTTGATTTCAACTGACATAAAAAATGGTGTTTTTTATATGCTTAATACACATCTGTGGTCGTCTCAGGCTGTGTGTGGCGAAGCATTTTATTGCTTTTAGGTCGGTACTTTTTTTTTTGGTCATGAAACTAAATGTGTAGTTCTGTTGTGAAGTTGCTAACATGAGAATACCCAAATTGCACCTAAATTGTCAGTTTTTTTACCAATTTTTTGTATGTACCAAACAAAAGTTATTCTATGCTTATTTTGTAGACTATCCTGGTTTACTATATAGCTACACCAATCTCATTTTGAGTCCATGTAGAGTCATTGAAAAATGGGTTTGAAATTACATCCAAACAATCCATGATACTGTAATGGGGTCAGTACCCAAATTCCATACATCATTACATGTATGGTTAATTTCAAATCCTTAAAACTGGGATATAAACAGAGATTTGTTTTATTTCTTCAAATATTTCGAACAATTTGACATTATTTCATGCTTTAACTATTCTTTTTCGAAGAAAAGGATGCTGGTAAAAAATTTAATTTGTTCATTTTAAAATTTTAAAAAGATGAAAATAAGATAACTTCACATCACATGCATTATGACATGGTGCAAGAAAACTTGTAAGATATTTGCAGGTTTTATTTTTGCTGAATAGGTGCAATTTGGTTACTGAGTACAATTTTGGTACTGTGATGTTATGTAACCATAAATGTGTACTGCTAAATAGGTTGAAATGTGAATCTGATAGGGATATAGTGATAAAGTACTTGTTAGAGTGAAAATGTTTTGATCAGGTTTAAACTGATGCATACAATATGCAGGGGACTGTTGCAGCTTGTATTTTAAAGGATATAGCCTACATACTTCCAAGTAACATGCCCCGTATATACCTATCAAAGTCATGGTATTCTCATGGGTTATCATAATAACTCCATCTTCCCATAAAATCCAATTTTGGACAATATGCATATGAGAGCAAACAATATAACAATAGTCAGTTCTAAATGTACTACTAGTACATTGTCTACTCAGACTCAAGTCTCCTTTTATGATTTAACTTAGAAAGAGAAAACAAAACAGTTTCCATCTCCGGGGACTGTATTGTATAAGGTATATATCTGATATGTGACATATTAAATCAACATGATCAATGAAAAGATTTGTTGAGAGTTTGCCAAAGGAAGTACATAATTAGAAGTTTGTGAATTATTTGAATATTTTTTTTATTTTTTAAAAGTTTTGAATTAGTCTGTGGGCTACCATAGGATCCAGAGGGGGGCCCTAATCTTTGAAGAAAAAATGTTGGGAATCACTGAAGCGTGACTGGAGCGCTCCGTCAACAGCCCCCTCAGCCCTCTTACAATATGAAAAATGATGGATTCGCCATGGACTACAATGAATAACCGTGATCACATTCAACAGTACTTCTACTTCTACTTCTTCTACTATATAATGACCACCTTCAACACGTTGAAGTTTACGTCACTTGTAATTGTAACAGTATAATTATCACTGTTCCTTGGTGTGGGGAATAATGTGACTGGCAGATGAACATAAGAAGTCATGGTCAACAAGTGCACCGGAGTTTAACCCGCTTGCCGCATGGCCATTATAAAAAACTAGAGGCTCTAAAGAGCCTGTGTCGCTCACCTTGGTATATGTGAACAAAGGAAGCAGACAGTTCATGACAAAATTGTGTTTAGTTGATTGTGATGTGTTTGTACATCTTACTTTACTGAACATGCTTGCTGCTTACAATTATCTCTATCTATAATGAACTTGTCCGTGTAGTTTCAGTGAGTAAAAATTTACAAATTTTATGAAAATTGTTAAAAATTGATTATCATGATTATAAAGGACAATAACTTCTTAGGCGGTCAATTGACCATTTTGGTCATTTTGACTTATTTTTGAGTCTTAAATTGCTGTATGATTATTGCTGTTTACAGTTTATCTTTATCTATAATAATATTCAAGATAATAACCCAAAACAGCAAAATTTCCTTAAAATTACCAACTTAGGGGCAGCAACCCAACAACGGGTTGTCCAATTCATCTGAAAATTTCCGGGCAGATAGATCTTGAACTGATAAACAACTTTACCACATGTCAGATTTGCTCTAAGTGCTTTGGTTTTTGAGTTGTAAGCCAAAAACTGCATTTTACCCCTATGTTCTATTTTTAGCCAGTGTGCCCATTTTGGTTGGTTGACCGGGTCACCGGACACATTTTATAAACTAGATACCTTAATAATGCTTGTGTCCAAGTTTGGATTAATTTGGCTCAGTAGTTTCAGAGAAGAAGATTTTTGTAAAAGCTAACGACGGACGACGGACGACGGACGCCAAGTGATGAGAAAAATACTGAACTCCAAGGAAAATTCAAAAAGAAAAGTCACTAATCAAATTGAAAAATCAAAAGCTGAAACACATCAAACGAATAGATAACAATGTCATATTCCTGACTGGTTTTATAGCTAAACCAAAGCATTTAGAGAAAATCTGACTCGGTTAAGTTCTTTATCAGGTCAAGATCTATCTGCCCTGAAATTTTCAGATTGATCGGACAACCTGTTGTTAGGTTGCTGCCCCTTAATTGGTAATTTTAAGGAAATTTTGTCGTCTTTTGTTATTATTTTGATTATTATTATAGACAGAGATAAACTGTAAACAGCAATAATGTACAGCAAAGTAAGACCTTAAAATAAGCAACACTCCCTAAGGAGTTATTGTCCTTTTTAACAATTTTCATAAAATTTCATAAAATATTTTCCACTGAAACTACTGGGCCAAGTTCATTATAGATAGAGATAATTGTAAGCAGCAAGAATGTTCAGTAAAGTAAGATGTACAAACACATCACCATCACCAAAACACAATTTTGTCATGAATCCATCTGCGTCCTTTGTTTAATATTCAAATAGACAAAGGTGAGCGACACAGGCTCTTAAGAGTCTCTAGTTATGATTTCACTTTTCTACAAATGCTGTGAACTAACTCTTGAATACTTGGAATAATTAATACATTTTTAATGTTATCGGGATTAGGAAAAGTGTGTGCGCAATTGACTGTACTCATTCAGATTGCCTGCAATATTCCATTATTTTTGGAACAGATGTGCAGATTATATTGCGTAGGAATTTATTTTCTATATAATTGAAAAGAAAGGATGTTTTAGAGGATCAAGATTCTGACCCAAAATCAACACATCCAAATGAAAAACTAAAAGCAAAAGTTTATGGGGTTTCGCCCCCTGTTCCTCATCTAAAAGTCACACTGAAACTCAACTGTTGGTCACAACCTTCACCTCACTATAGAATCAGTAGGGCATTTTTTACGAACGTAATAAACGAATTAGCTACACTGAGAAATTCAACTTAGGGTTTATATCAACTAATTAAAACATTTGAAAATAGAATCTGATAGATACTGTCATAAAATTAGATGTTTTCACTGTAAAATGCAGTAATTAAAGGTACCAGGCTGATAATTTAATATGCCAGACGCGCGTTTGACTTTCGTCTTCATAAGACTCATCAGTGACGCTCAGATCAAAATAGTTTGAATCCAAACAAGTACCAAGTTGAAGAGCATTAAGGACCCGTAATTCCAAAAAGTTGTGCTAAATACAACTAAGGTTACCTATGCCTTGGATAAGAAGATCCTAAGTATTTCGAATTATTAATACTTTTGCGAACAGTAAATTTATAAAAAATGACCTTAACATTGAAGTGCTGAGTGATACTGGGCTGATGATACCCTCGTGGACAAAATGTCTACCATCAGTGGCATCGACCCAGCGGTGTAAATAGTTATCAAAGATGCCAGACTTAAGATTTAATACGCCAGACTCGAGTTTTGTCTTCATAAGACTCATCAGTGACGCTCGGATCAAAATAGTTTGAAAGCCAACCAAGTACCAAGTTGAGCCTTGGGGGTTCGAAATTCCTCAATTGTGCCAAATACGGCCTTGGATAAGACAATCCTTAGTGTTTCGAATAATACATACTTTTGCGAACAGTAAATTTATAAATTTAACTATACAATTGATATTTATGTCAACACCGAAGTACTGAATACTGAGATGGTAATACCCTCGGGGATGAAACGTCCATCAGCAGTGGCATCGACCCAGTGGTGTAAATAGTTATCAGTAACATGATTTATTTTTAGGTAACTATAGAGTACACTAAGATGTATTTTCAATTACTTGAAAGCAAATTATAAATAAAAAATAATTTCGGAAAAGTTTCAATGTTCTTTTCATAGAAAATGATTTCATATATTTGTAGATGATTTGATTCCAACTGAAATAAAGTTAATGGCTGACAAAAGATCGATTCCTCTATATCTTGAATTACTTAAGTCAGGCTCTGAGAAAAAAAGGGACATACGTTTAGTAATAGTTGGGAAAAAAAGGTGCTGGAAAGACATCATTGATTAAAAGATTGTTTTCTGAAGAGAATACAGAAGTTACTAGTACAAATGGTATAGAAATCCACACAATAAAATGCAAGGCAATGTCTGATGATGGCATATGGAATAAATTAGATGGTATGATATATAATTTTGAACACATAATTGAAAGTGCATGATCTAATAATAGTTACTCTAAGCGTTTAACATAAAAACAGTCTAAAAACGAGTAAAAATTATCAAAAGATACAAAAAAGATGGATTAGCTGTGGTACAAAATATGTTTGCATATACAAGTGCTAATTGACTAACTGGCTATTTTTATCACAAAATGAGTGATACAAACCCATTTGTGCTTCTTGTTTTGATTTTGAGTTTATCAAAATTATCAAAATTAAATGAAACTTAATCACTTTATATAGCAAAATATTGATTATGGTTAAGTGTCAATCATGTGTCAAGATTGTCACCAAATTACCCTAAAAAAACTTATAAATAATTCTTACAACCTATTAAAAAAGAATTTTGTATAACTAATTTCAAGTCTTTGTGTTGTTGATAGTTTTTGGTAAACTGTTAAGGCTGTTTTTAAGATAACAAAATAGAAGAGGATTGACAATGTTTATAATGTAACTGTTCATTGCTTATGTTATAAATGAGCGTCCTAAACAAATATCCTATATTTCTTATGATAGGAACCAATGAAGAAAAAGAAATGCATGCAAGACTGTTAAAACAGTACAAAGGAACAATTGAAGCATCAGTAGAAGAAGGATCCCACGATGATGTCCAGGAGGACACCAACATATCCACTTCTTACAGTAGTATTGATGAACCAAATGAATCAGCAATAGTTCCTCAGCAGCCTGCAATAGTGAAACCTTCAGCAGCCATTGAATCTACAGTTGAACTTGCAGCACCCAATTAGCAACCAAACAAATCAATAGAACAAGCACAATTGGACATTGAAAACATGCTTAAATCTAATATTGATTTACATGACAAAGAGGAGTATGCTACATTACTGTTATGGGATTTTGCAGGATATGAAGAACTTTACCACACACATCAAACCTTTTTATCATCAGATGCGATTTATCTTGTTCTAACACAACTAAATGAGGCTGACGATAAAGAAGCACAAAGTAATGTTTCATTTTACTCCTAGGTGCCAAATTCCATGGATACATAAGTTTGTGGTCTGCATACAACTCTATAAAAAAAAACCACTTAGTTGACCAATTAAAAATAGGTAATAGATAAAGAAGATGTGGTATGAGTGCCAATGAGACAACTTTCAATCCTAGTCACGAAATGTAAAAGTAAACCTGTATATGTCAAATTTTGAGTAAAAACTCAACTGATCGAACATAGTCCTCTCATCAATGCTAACATGTTTAAGTTAAGAGTTATCTAAGTATAATACATACTAAAAGTGCTAGTTTTGTATTTGGTATAACCGTTTAAAGACCCACATAAATTTATACATGTGATGGCTGAATTAAGTCTAAAACAAGTTGTATTGAGCATTGAGGTTTTTTTTTCATTAAGTTTATGTATTAATCCCTTCTTTATTGTTAGCAAAGCTTCTCTTTTAAAATTCAGGGTTAGAGTTGAGCCTTGAAACTAGTTTAACCCTGCCGCATTATTTATGTGTCATAAGTCAAGGGAATACAATTCAGTGGTTGTCGTTATTGCCTCATATCTTTTTTGTTTTTCGTTCATTAGTTTGTACATTTATCAGGCCATTTGTTTTTTCATTTGAACTGTTTTACATTTATCAGGCCATTAGTTTTTTTTTCATTTGAATTGTTTAACATTTGTCATTTCAGGGTCTTTTAGAGCTGACTATGTGGTATGGATTTTACACATTGTTGAAGGTCATACAGTGACCTACTGTTGTTAATTTATGTGTCATTTGAAGAATTGTCTCCTTGGCAATCTCTTTATTTTTATATTGATAATTTATACTATTTCTTTGCAGACTTGTTCCAATTATGGATGGACTCAATACATTGCTACAGTAGACTTGAAATGGACACCAATAAACCAGATGACAACAAGAGAAAGTCAGTTGATCTTGATCCACCAGTAGTTATTGTTGGCACTTGGAAAGACGCTGTGACCTCCGATGTAGATGAGGTATTTAAAATTTTAAAAATATTTAATAATTTCAGACATACTGATGCTGTTTGTGTTACAATGTATTTGTATAGGAACATGCTTTGCTGTTACTGTAGTGTACCAACATTATGAAAATATCAAATTAATACTTTTTTTTAGATTTAAAATAATTCCAGGGAAAGAAAATCATACCTCATAGTTTACAAAAAAGTGTGGTCTTTCAACAACTTTTTTAAATATAGTATTGAATTATGACTATCATACATGTTTATAGTACATGTATTTACTGAATGTTTTCAATATGTTCAATGCATTCAGTAGATAGATATAGGAAGATGTGGTGTGAGTGCCAATGAGACAACTCTCCATCCAAATAACAATTTAAAAATTAAACCATTATAGGTTAAAGTACGGCCTTCAACACGGAGCCTTGGCTCACACCGAACAACAAGCTATAAAGGGCCCCAAAATTACTAGTGTAAAACCATTCAAACGGGAAAACCAACGGTCTAATCTATATAAACAAAACGAGAAACGAGAAACACGTATATATTACATAAACAAACGACAACTACTGTACATCAGATTCCTGACTTAGGACAGGTGCAAACATTTGCAGCGGGATTAAACGTTTTAATGGGCCCAAACCTTCTCCCTTTTTCTGAAACAATAGCATTACATCACAACATATAAAAACATACGATAAAATATCAATTAGCAGACTTAACTCAATCAAAAAACGTATGATTACACAAAGAACGAATAAATTTGATCTGCGATATCTGAATACAAATGCACAGTTAATTAAATATTAGAGACAAACAGTCATGACCAAAAGGCTATCAAATAAATTCAAACACACTGAGAAATATTTAACCAATCAATGTTCACTTTAGAAAAAAACCGGTTTTTTATAATCTTGAAGTTTATACAAATGTTGTAAGAATAAGTGAAAAATTGAAGATATTACAAATAATCAAAGCTGGTATACAGCCAAGATCCATATAAATAAAAAATGACAAAAAAGCATTATAAACAGTATCAACAGGTCGAATTAACAAGAAAATACGATTTGAGAGTACTCGCAGTTACTGACAGCTAGTTAAAAGCCAAAACCAATTAATAGTAAAAAATCATGCATCAGAGACTAAAATCGACTAAAACACATCACAGGGATTTAGTATTTTAACGTCATTAATAGTCAAAGAAGACATGACTTGTGCAATGCCAAAAATAAATGTATCGACAGGTAGTAGTATAGTGAAGAGCGACTTCTATAGAAATAAAAGTTAACGTGGCTGTGTCCCCTATACATCTCGCCTCAAAAGATAATGAAATTTAGTTATGTTTTAATTTGCTAATGACAAAATCAATATTAGTGCCAAATGTGAACTATATTCAGAGATCTAATTACAATATTGGTACGATAACCCTTACTTATAAGTTTGTTCAAAGGTTCGATGAGTTTACAAGGATCACATAGTGATTTCCTCGCTTTAAGTACAATATTACCATAAAATTTAGGATGAGAAATACCATTTTTAATAAGCTTTCTACAGGTATAGCCAAATTTACTAATCAAATCTTTGTATCTATGAAAGAATTTAGTAAAAGTTTTAAGTAATTTATGGTATCGAAATCCCTGACACAACAATTTACCAGTGATGCATTGATTACGTTCGTTAAAATCTATGACATCAGAACACACACGGGCAAACCGAACGAGTTGCGATATATAAACACCGTATGATGGAGCCAAAGGCACATCGCCGTCTAAAAAAGGAAAATTAACAATAGGAAATGAAAAATCGTCTCTTTTGTCGTACATTTTAATTTTTAGTTTATTTGTAAAGACTAAGCAAACAAACACATATTTTATTTTGTAGATTGAAGATGTTTGTAGAAAAAACATTGTTAAAAATATGAAAAATATGTCAGACGATGAACTAAGACATATAAGGTGTGAATACTTCCTTTCCAATACAGAGGATGACCCCAGTGTTTTCCAGCAAATAAGAGAAGATATCTTAAACTTAGCCAGAAAAATGAAAACTTGGAACAAAGCCTATCCTTTAAAATTTATTCAGCTGGAAAAACGACTACAAGAGAAGAAGAAGAAGTTACCAATTATTTCCTTTCAGGAAATAAGGCGTATTGCTATTGATACACCAAAGCCGCTTAGTGATGAGGAACTTAGATCGTTCCTTGAATTTCACCATGCCATTAGGGCTTTAGTTTATTTTAAAGATCTTCCTTCATATATTATTTTAGACACACAGTGGTTGTCAGATATCTTCAAATGTATAGTAACAGCAAGAAAATTTAGAGCTATTAGTATAAAGAATATAAAAAAATGGGATGAATTGTATAGTAAGGGCACATTAGATAGTGAGGTTTTAGATGATATATTTAAAAAAGAGCAACATTTTTTTTCCAAACACAAGGATCATATTCTGGATGTAATGGAGAAATTTGATATCATTATACGTCCATCCATTTCAGAGAGAGACGCTGCTAATGAAATACCTCGCTATTATGTGCCTTGTATGATTAAAGCAGAACCTGAGTGTGACATATACAAAATGTTTAATGTGACAGAAGAAACATGTAAAAAGTCTTCCTGGTTATGTTATAAGTTTAGTTTCCTACCACCTCATTTGATAAACCATTTAGTTGCCTCTCTGTGCAGGAAATATAAAGTTGCAGAAGTTTTCACTTAAGAACAAAACAGACAGCTTGCTCTTTTTAGAGGCTCAGCTGTCTTTGAGGTTCAGAAAACCACAAAATTAACAAAACTTCATGTAATGAAATGTCCAAATTGGATTCGGATTCAGGTATCATGGCAATTTGGGAAAGAATATGAAAACAATTTGTACAAATGCATTGACGACTTTGTTACAGAGGAAATTGTCAAGATAATCAGCACAAGATTTAAGATGTCTAATGTGAAATTTGAGAAAAAATGGGAATGTGGTCGTACAAAACCTGAGTCTGTTACAGGATCAAATGACTTTGCTGAAGAACATTTTAGAGAATATTACTGTGAGACATGTACATGAACACACATATTCATTGATGAATGGCAAGATATGCAAAGTAGAAAACATTTCGTAAGTTTATTTATTTCAAAGAAACTACGAATTAAGGAAAGGATTATATTTGTTGATTTCTGCGTATCTTTCTGTTCCATGGAGCTTCCAAAATTTTTGTCCGTCGTCCCCTTCCATTATAGTTTACAATTAACTCGGAAACTACTGGGCCAAATAAAACAAAACTTGACCATGGTCATCAAAGGGTATCTAGTTTAAAAATGTGTCTGATGACCCCACCTGCAGGCAAACATAGCTGATTTTGCAACAAAAAAAGAACATGAGGATAAAGTGTAGTTTTTTTTAATATCTTGAAAACCTCTAAAGGTAAAGATAAATTTGACAAGGCATTAATGTTGAGAATGATAAGACATACCTTCGACGAAGGACATTAAAACTGCCAAGTAATTTCTTAAAGGTGTCATTGCTTTTAAACGATAAGTTTTACCTTTTTTTCATTTTTGCATATTATCTTGAAAATTATGATAGATTAACAGAAACTTTGAATATCTGAAATGATCAGTTAGACAAGCTCTGTTCTGTTCTCCTTCAGCATTGCTCTTTAGTTTTAAAAAAAGATTTTCTACCATTTTTTGTTTGCATTTTGGCCTATTACTTTGACAATTATTATCGATAGATAAAAAGTTTTTATGAGAATTTTTCATTCATAATTTTTGGGGTGTTGTTTTCAAATTTTTTCAAATATTTCCATTGATTATATCTGATTTATATAAGCAACAAATGCTGATATTCCAGGAGATATGCAGCAACTAGGATATGTAAATTATTACATATAACTTATTTTAAAGTATGTATTGTACATGTGCAACAGTACAGTATAGCGCAATAGCACAATATATCCCAATGGCACATTTTACTTATACTAATAAATGTTGTTATATGAATCATTTCAGATGTCCCAGAGTTCTGAATCTGATACAGGAATGAATCATTACTCAGAAATCTCTAGTCAAACCCAAACTACATGCACAAAGGTAATAACTATTGGATGCAAGTTATTGTATATTATATATTTTGTAAAAGGACCGAAATTATTATAACACAGTGAGATGGTTTTATAGGAATTGATAATTTGATATAGCTTGATATTAAAATATACGTATAACTGGACATACTATCATTCGTTCTAGTTACGATCGATATCTGCGTTCACATATATACATTTAGATCAGTTCACCTATGATCGATTCAAACTAAATTAACTCTTTTTTGTGTTTAAGTTTAGACCGATTAAGAATCGATTCAAAACGTTCTCATTAATCTTTCTAAAGTCAACTGAAATTGTTTAAATTGATCTAAATGTCCTAGAGTGTTTGGGGTCTTACTAAAACAATAAAAAAATTGTGAAAAAAATGGCTTCCAGATGCCAAATCAAATACTATATTTGAAGTAACGAACTAATAGTAATAGTTTTAATTTTCAAGCTCTAAGTTCAAGGTTAATATCACTGAAAATATTTTTTTGATTCATTATAGCTGCATGAAATTATAATTAAATAGAATCATTTTTTAAAGTCAAAATAAAAAACTGTGTTTAGGTGATTATAAGCTTTTGACTTTTATATAGGCGAGTAGGTTATGTCATCATGCTTACTAAAGTTTTTATATTTGTTAATTACAGTTATGTTTCCGTTTCGAAGGTAGTAAGAGAGAAATTTCGAATGTCATTGAAGATTCATCTGGAACAGCTAGTATGACACAGGTATGTATTCTCACAGATATATATAGTTAGTGTTGTTTCCACCTGATTAAGAAACCAGGACAAACTTGCAAAAATATGTCTCTGCATCATTTGTTTTGTTATTATTTTGGACAACATAAGCAATTTGGTTGTTACATTTTTTTTAAAATTAAGTCGGGAGTTATTTTGGTCACTGATTGGTTTGAATTTTAATTGTTGTTTTTGTTTTTTTGTCTTACCTGGTATGAACGTTGTGTAACGCTAGAGCTAGGGATTACTATCCATCAGCATCATGGTTCATTACTCAACAGATTTTGTTATGGTCTTTCGGTTTATCATAATCAGATTGGTTAAAAGCAATGAGTCAACTTCATGCATATTTGGTGTATGGTTAATTGCACGGTGTAAATGGTGTTGCCATGGGTGGGGAGTGAGGCTTAAGTAATGAGTTTTTGTGGCAAGTTTAATTTTTCAAAAATTACAAGCAGTCAAGCAATTTATTACATTTAGTGTGTGGAATGATGTAAGGTGTAGATATCTGTATGACGGTGATCATCTGACCTTGGCCTCCTTTTCATTTTTCATTTGTTAATGTAAAACTTTTGAGTTTTGTTCTGAATTTTGAATATGATAAGCATTAGGTCAAACATATTTGTTTTATGAAATTGTTGTAAGGTGTGCATGTCTGTCTGCACGTTTAATCTGACATTGAATTCATTTTCATTGACTAATTGTCGATGTTAAGTTTTTGGGTTTAAATTTGATTTTCATATACCATTAGCAATAGGTCAACCGTTTTTGGTGAACTTGTTCTTGTAAGGTGCTCGTTTTTTGTCTGAAAGGATATATATGACATTAACCTCAGTGTCATGGATTTATAAAAATGTCAAATGTATGTGACACTTATGGTTATTCCTTTGATTTGTCTTTAAATTTTCAACATAAAATCAATGGTCAGTCAAACTAGTTAGACATTTTAGCATGTACAATCTTGTCTTAATTATGTTTATTTCTTAAATATCATAAGCAATATGCTATAGTTGGTGTATGGTATAATTGTAAGGTGTACTTTCTATCTTCGAGGATTCAACCCAGCTTGACCTCATTTACATGTATCGTATGTGAAAATTGCCGTAAAACCTATTGTTAACTATATTGCAGACTTTTGCCATGAATTCAATTATTCAAGTGATGCAGGTGAGACATTTCAGCTTCTCTAATTCTTACACGAACTATCTACTCCCTGACCTGTTGATTATTTTATTTAATCAACGTGTGGTTCGTTTGATCCCATTTCTTTATTTGTAAAAATTTGTTAATGTCATCAAATGTTCTTGCTTTCCTCAAAACTTCCTATTGAGATGACATGAAAAAAGCAACCATGCATGATGACGTCACATAAAAAAGAACACATTTTTTCTAGGTAAATTGAAGGAAAAAAATTGCATTTCTTGAAAAATGATTTGCAAGGTAGAAAAGATGTCATTAAAATGATATTATAAAAAAATTAAGAATGATAAAAACACATGTAAATATTTTTATCGATTGTTTAAAGAAAATATACAAGTAAATCCTTCAAGATGCCATTAGAAATGGTGGTTTGATTAAAGTCTTAAAGGTTAAGTTTTATTTTTTATTTTTACTATTTTCTGTTATCAAGCTTGATCTATTCTGTGTCAAAAATAAACAGATTTCTAAAGCTAGGTAAATTAAGTCTTAATTTTGCCTTTTATTTATATATTATCAGAATTCTTTACTTTTATCTGCTTTTCAGTTCACTTAAGAAGAAATGAATTATACAAAGATAGGAATGGTTGTCCTAAATATTTTGGCTGATGTTTTGTATACGTATGACCTATTGAAGCCAGATAAACCAAATCTACGTCCAAGGAATGATTGTGATATAACACTCTTGTACAAAGAGCACCGGCATCTTAATAAACATATTCCAACAAATGGATGGGGAGGGGAATGGCATATTATTCAGAATACAGACACAGCTATTGGAGATGATATTGAACGCATAAGACTTACTAGGAATGAACTACAACACTCAAAAAAAAATTAAAATGGAAGATACACGTTTAAATGAGTTAGTTTTAATATCAAGTGACCTTTTAGAACGGTTAGATCAATATAATAAACCATCAACGCGGTATACAGATGATCTGAGTAAGATTTTGGCTAAAACGGTTTCTGCAGAGGAAGTAATATCAATTGAAAAAGAAATAACAGGTAAATATTATTTAAATAGTTGAATTTCTAACTATTTTTTCACGCTCTTATGTTATGTTCAAAGTTACTTACAATGTTATCTAGACTTGCTTTTTTTTTTATTAAAGTATGAGTGTACTGGAGTGATCATTCGAAGTTATTGTATGCCTCTTGTTTTGGATCATTTTACATGAAGTTTTCTAAAATACCTGATAACTACTACAGTTTCTTCTTCTGGATCTGCTAGTTAATAAAAGTGTAACTCTATAAAACTTCGATTAGAATAAAGTAGAATGTTTTGGAAAATAGAAACATGGTCACCTTTGCTGCCAGTAAAATGTGGTGTTCATTTGGTTGTGTGAGATATTAAATATTCAGCTATATCTTATAAACAGTGTTAAGAGAGTGCCAGGATCTCTGCACAAAAAACCTTGCAATTATCTAAGAGGTCCTTATGTAGCATGTTGATATGCTAATTTTTCTTTTTTCAATATCCACTAATTTTCTTATGGCAATCCAAATTCCCCCAGATTTATTATGGTCAACCCCTATTACAGGACCTTAATATTGTATTTATTGTGAAATTCTTTAATGTCCTCAACATGCATGACAAATTTGCAACTGGATAAGAAGCAAACAACAATTAATCAATCTTTTAAATAGTAAATCTCATTTTATTTCTGCAATTGTGACTCATTTTTGTTTTGTTTTATTGCAGGAATGACTATTGAAGTTGAAATTCAACACTAAATCAAATTTTAGTCACAATAGAGATAACATCATCCTAAGGATTTTAAAGTTAAGACAAGCATTTAATTGTACACATTATGAGAAATACACATACTACAGGAGCAACAGATTTGCAAAGACTGATTCTGATTAATGCAAGACAATCATCTATAGTAGAAATAGAATGTTGCTGATTAATTTCAGATTAAATCAGTCTACTAGTCATAAAATCATAGAAGGAATTGACCAAAGTGAAAAAGTCGATGAAAGTGTAAATATTGATTGGACTATTATTAAAATTATACCAACATTGGACTGTTAAACAAGTAGAACTATTTGGACTATATAATCACATTTAGCAAAGACTGAAATGTAAATATAACTTAAATACTAACATATAAAAAAAATCGTAAGGGTTCCGCGGAATCCATTGTCTCGTCTACTTTTGATGTTAATAGCAGGCTCAACAAAAATGAGGAAAAGATTTAATAAAAATATTCCTTTCTATACTATCTTTTGATTGTAAGAAGCTTCTGTCCAAGTTTGGTAAAAATCAAGGATAGTTTGTGCATCTAATAAATGTTTTAAAAATTTTAACTGCAGACTGTATGTAATGTTTGCTGGTAGAAAAACTTCGATCATTCATATTAAGTGAAATACGGAAAAACAGGAACAAAATTTTAACAAAATTTCCTTCTAGATACTAGCTTCTGAAAGTTATTAAAGTTTTAAAAAGTTTAACCATAGAATGAATGTTATGTTTCCTAGCAGAATAACTTATTCCATTTATAAGTAAAATACGAGAAGAATGCATGGACTTTTTTTTTAATTTCCTCTGAATACTATCTTATGATCATAAAAAAGCTTCTGTCCAAGTTAGGTAGATATCCGGGATAGTTTAAGAGATTCATTAAGAATTTCAAAAACTTCAATCACAAAGTAAATATTTGTGGATGCCTCCGCCGACGACGACGGAATGTGGGATCGCTATTTCTCGGGGTTTTTTTTTCGACAAAAATTTGCAGGCTCGACAAAAAGGAAGGATAATTTTAAATATGTTTTCAAGAAGATTTTCTTTGTGTTTTTGAAGTTAAAGATACATTTGTATGTGAAAAAACTTATCATAGATACCAGGATTGAAATTTTATGTTAAATTATTAAATGTGTTTTTGTCATTTTAATTTTTTAGTATTGATTTATTTTTGGTTAAATATATTTACAGCTTTAGTTCCTTTCTCATTGAGATATGACACCATCTTCTTTCATTCATTAAAAGGAAAATACAAATAATTTATAGGAAATATGTAAGTCAAATTTTATTTCCAGATACTTTGGGAAATTTTTGTCAGTTTGTCTTCTGCTTTAATATGTTTAATTTAACGAAAGCAATAAACTAGGAATGGACAAATATATCACAGAATGTATTATATAATCTTTTGAAAGAGTGTATATTCAAGATTTGAATTTGGAAACTTGTGGTGGTTTTAAGCCAATTCTGGGTAACACAAGGCCCAATAGCAGCACCCAGACATTGTGGATATATATGTCCATTTAATTCGTTGACATTATTGACAAGAACAGTTACACTAATTATCAAAGGTACCAGGCTTATAAGTTGATACATGAGACTCAACATTGACGCTTAGATCAAAATTGTTAGAAAGCAAAACATGTAAAAGTTGAAGAACATCGAGAACGCCAAAAAAAGTTGTGCCAAATACGGCTTTAACTCGAGGCATCATAGATCAAATGTGACGGGCATTTAATTTGAAGTGTGATTTGTCAAAATTATAAGAGGTAATTCTCAAAACATATTTCATCAAATGAAAAAAAATGAAAATATTTTGCATAAACATAGCATTCAATCAACATATTGTCTAACTGTTTTTAATTTGTGTATGAAATTGGACGTGTATTTTATGTACATTTGTAGTTTTTGCATGATAGGCTTACGAAACAAAGTTTAGATCACAGCACTTTTTTTGCAAAACATTAAGATAAAAAAGCAAATTGATATGCTCATATTAGAATTTAGTAAAGCATTGGATGTAGTGCCTCACATACGGCTTCTGCGATAATTAGAGCACTGTGGAATAATGGCAAAATAATGGAGTGGATAAAGGCCTGGCTCTCACAACGACAACAGTGTGTAGCAGTGTTAAAGGTGAAACGCCTTTGTTAAATCAGGAGTACCCCAAGGTACAGTTTTAGGTCCATTGATATTTTTTTATATATATCAATGATATTGGGGATGATATCAAGTCAAAGTTGTGTCTCTTTTGCAGATTATATCCTTTTATTCTGAGAATAACTAATAAGAAAATTCTATAAAACACAACTATCCCAAGTATGGCAAATTTTAGAAAGTATAAGCCAAAAAATTTATAAGGGTTCCGCAGAACCCAGTGTCTCGCCTACTTTTTTTTTAAAAAGTAAAATACAGAAAAAATGGAGCTATCTTTTTAAAAAAATTACTTCTGGATACTATCGTATGATCATAAATAAGCTTCTGTCCAAGTTTGGAACAAACCCAGGATAGTTTAAGAAAGTTATTAAAATTTTAAAAACTTTAACTGCAGACTGAATGTAATGTTTCCCTGCAGAAAAACTAAGTCCATTTAAAAGTAAAATACGGAAAAAAATGATTTATATTTTTACAAAACTTACTTCTGGATACCATCTAATGATCATAAACAAGCTTATGTCCAAGTTTGGTTCAAACCCAGGATAGTTTAAGAAAGTTATTAAAATTCTAAAAACTTTAACCACAGAGTGAATGTTATGTTTCCCCGCAGAAAAAAACTAAGTCCATTTATAAGTCAAATACAGAAAAAATGGAATTTTATTTTTAAAAAATTTCTGGATACTATCTTATGATCATAAACAAGCTTCTGTCCATGTTTGGTAGAAATCCAGTTTAGTTTAAGAAAGTTATTAAAATTTCAAAAACTTTAACCACAGAGTGAATCTTTGTTGACGCCGCCGACGACACCGACGACGACGGAATGTAGGATCGCTTAGTCTCGCTTTTTCGACTAAAGTCGAAGGCTCGACAAAAACATATTTTAGAGTTCAGTTAATTAACCAACAATCTGACATGGGATATACACATCAACAACATCCCGGCAAAAGCAAATATATCCTTAGACTTTCTGAGGAGAAACATATTCCCAGAAGAAATTAAGAAAGGGGCATATCCATTCATTGTAAGACCAAGCATTGAATACACAAGCAGTGCCTGGGATCCATATCAGGAAAACCACATCAAACAGATAGAAATGGTACAAAGAAGATCATCACGTTTCATAAAAAAATCACTAAGTGAACTATGTTCCATTCGATACCTTTTAATCACTTAACACTAATTACACTACAGGATAACTTATGTTAAAAATTCTTAAGGGTTCCGCGGAACCCAGTGTCTCGCCTACTTATGATGCTTATCGCAGGCTCAACAAAAGAGGAATAAAATCAATAAAAATATTCCTCTTGATACTATCTTATGTTTCTAAGAAGCTTCTGTCCAAGTATGGTAAAAATACAGTATGTTTTAAAAACTTTAACTGCAGACTGTCTGTAATGTAAACTGGAAGAAAAACTAAGTCCATTTATAGGTAAAATACAGATACACAGGCACAAAATTTTAACAAAATTTTCTTAAAGATACTAGCTTTTGATCATAAACAAGCTTCTGTCCAAGTTTGGTACAGGTCCAAAATAGTATAAGAAAGTTATTAAAATTTTAAAAACTTTAACCACAGAGTGAATGCGTTGTTTCCTGGCAGAAAATCTAAGTCCGTTTAAAAGTAAAATGCACAAAAAAATGGATTTATTTGTTAACAAAATTTCACTTCTGGATACTATGTTGTGATCATAAACAAGCTTCTGTCTAAGTTTGGTACAAACCCAGGATAGTTTAAGAAAGTTATTAAAATTTCAAAAACTTCAACCACAGAGTGAATGTAATGTTTCCTGGCAGAAAAACTAAGTCCATTTTTAAGTAAAATATGTAAAAAAAGGAATTTTGTTTTTTTCCAAAATTTCCTTCTGGATACTATCTTATGATAGATAAACAAGCTTCTGTCCAAGTTTGGTACAAATACAGTATAGTTTAAGAAAGTTATTAAAATTTCAAAAACTTTAACCACAGAGTGAATGTAATGTTTCCCGGCAGAAAAACTAAGTCCATTTATAAGTAAAATACAGAAAAAATGGAATTTTATTTTTACAAAATTTACTTCTGCATACTATCTTATGAACATAAAAAAGCTTCTGTCCAAGTTCGTTAGAAATCCAGTTTAGTTTAAGAAAGTTATTAAAATTTCAAAAACTTAAACCACAGAGTGAATATTTGTGGACGACGCCGACGACGACGCCGACGCCGACGGAATGTAGGATCGCTATGTCTCGCTTTTTCGACTAAAGTCGAAGGCTCGACAAAAATTACACATCTATATCTTATCTTAGATAGGAAATGGCTTATTAGCTTGCAAGACGGAGTTCTTTGTTATTTGACTAATAATCAAGTTTGTATTTATCAATTAAAGGTGATAAAAACAATTTCACAAGTTCACCCTTATCCCTTATCCAGTATTATTTATATTAGAACACTTCGAATGTAAACGAAAAATTAGACCTGAACGCCAGGAGTTTTCAAGTGTTTCATTCTTCTTGGTTGCGGGATGTTCTCGATGTGATGAAGACGCATCGGTGGCTTTCGGTTGTTTTCTACTGACTGGTTGGGTTGTTGTCTCTTTGGCATACTCTCCATTTTCAGTCTCAATTTTAACTAAAAGGTGGGTTACAATAAAGGGGAGGGTCAATTAACTCAACGTTAAGTGCAAAATGATAGAATTATTTCGGATAAACACAATTCCCAGTTCAAAAGTTCACAATTAAAAACCAGTTAACATTACAAATTCAAATGAGAAAACAAAACATTCAGAATGTCCAATTTAAGTCCAATGAAATTGAAAGACTTGTTGATTATAGTCTCTATCAAGGTAAACCAATACACAGTCAAAATCACTGTTAGTCAGGAGCTAGTTGGCAAGATGGTTTACGCATTCCAGAAAATTTTAAACAGGAATACCATAGACAGTACAATGCAAAAAGACAACAATGTCCAAGAAAACACTTTCACAATGCATGTTTTTTTTTGTTTTAAATTAAAATATTTCCCTGCTTTTCTACCACATGACCTGGTTGTGGGAAAATAATTAAAAAAAAATCTTCAGTTTTCAATGGTGAAATCTATGCATGGTCAATCCATAATATGCTACCATGCTGGCTGTGAGATAAAACAAGAGCATTTTCAAAAGACTGGAGATTTTACATCCGTTCATGGAACACATTTAGTTCTTCTTGGCGAATCTCGATTGGAATATTTAATTCATTGAATACATCCAGTATATGTAATCTTAATTTTGTGTAATGGTCTCTCTTCTGTATGGAAAAACATTTAGGAATTTTGGTTCTCACTGCTCTTCAACTTCGTACTTTATTTGGCCTTTTTAACTTTTTTGGATTCGAGCGTCACTGATGAGTCTTTTGTAGACGAAACGCACGTCTGGCGGATATACTAAATTTAGTCCTGGTATCTATGATGAATTTATTTACAACTACTGGGTCGATGCCACTACTGCTGGAGATTTAAAGCTACAACTTCAATATAACTGACCAATACATATAGATTCATCAACTGTTACAAGTGTATTACGATATTTCTACACTCGAGACAGTTAAAGTTTAATATTTAAAGCGCGAGGCTTCATGCGCTTTTTAAATAATTAAAATTTAACTGTCGAGATTGAAGAAATATCGTAACACACGAGTTACAGTGGTGGAATCTGTTTCTCTTATGATTGGTATCAATCCTTTTCAAAGATTCGAGGAAAGTTATGTACTTTTGATGTGACGTCATCAGGCATGGTCGCCTTTTTTCATGACGTCACAATAAGAAAATTCAGAAGAAAACAAGAAAATTAAACGTCACAATTGAATTTCTACCAATCATTTGCCGATAACAGATTTTTTACTAGTGAGGAGAAATATTTTTTCCCACACCGTTCAGGAAATGTGAAAATAGCACAAAAATTAGAGAAATAATGTTTCTCACCAGATCGAGCTATATAATATAAAAAAGAAGATGTGGTATGATTGCCAATGAGACAACTATCCACAAAAAAACCAAACTGACACAGACAAAAACAACTATAGGTCACCGTATGGCCAACAATGAGCAAAGCCCATACCGCCGAGTCAGCTATAAATTTTACGTAAATTTTACGGACGCCATCACGAGTTGGTTGACCGTTATGGAATAACCGTTTCACAAATGATATCGGATATGTTCCTTACGTTGTAACTACAATCCCCTTCCCTTTCATGAATTTGACCTACCGAATTAGACTACTTACCGGATTTGTAATCACATAAGCAACACGACGGGTGCCGCATGTGGAGCAGGATCTGCTTACCCTTCCGGAGCACCTGAGATCACCCCTAGTTTTTGGTGGGGTTCGTGTTGTTTATTCTATAGTTTTCTATGTTGTGTCATGTGTACTATTGTTTTTCTGTTTGTCTTTTTCATTTTTAGCCATGGCTTTGTCAGTTTGTTTTAGATTTACGAGTTTGACTGTCCCTTTGGTATCTTTCGTCCCTCTCCTATAAAAGGCCCCGATTAATTTAGATTGAACATTGCTTAATGGTCTAAGATTATTTTGATAAACTTGTAAATGTTATTGCTGTACTACTGTGCAACTTATGTACCGTATAAAGTGTCACATTAATCAAGATGAAAGATCATTAAACTGATTAAGAACTGACCATCAACTTTTTGATGTAATTGACCACGCCACGTTTGTGTGTGTCTCTGTGAACTTCAATGTGTATATGGATTTCACATTTTTACATCCGTTCATGTAAAACATTACATCCGTTCATGAAAACATGAGTGTCTCCGTAAATCCCTATGTGGGTATGGAATTTATTTGTTACATTCGGTACATGTAACCCAATGTTTTGGTGTCACTGGCCATGGAGCTTCCACGTGGATAAGGAGTTCACAGTTTAACCAGAATTGCGCTTTGTTTTCCCAACTGTATGTGTCTTGTCAGGTTCGTGGTAGTGATCTTGATGAGTTTTTTTCGTCATGAGAACTAAGTATATCCATCTTCAATGTCACAGTTTGGTCAGTTGAGTTTGGTTCCAAGTCTGATTTGTTAGTGCAATTAGAGAAAATTTTCGTGATTGTAACTAAGAGTCCTGAGGAAGATGATTATTCTAGACGGAGCTGTTTTTGTTAATATACTGAAGCCTAGTTTTTGCAAAACCTTTGAGAATTACTCGAAGCAAGTTTTCCTTCCTCACATTACTTATTATATCACCAATGAAAAAAGATGTATTTTTCATAGGCAACAGAGGAGATACATGTATATATAACAATATCTCTGTTACAGTCTAAACAGGTTCGCCTTTAAAAATGAAAATAACAAATAAAAAAGATTTTCCGAATATTCTAAATGAAAAGTTCCTTCGTAAAAGGCAAAACTGTAAGCTCAAAATATATAGCTAGTTATGAAGATTTTGAACCACATAAATGAGTTTACACCGATTTATAAGATTAGTAGTTCTCCTGGAATAGAAGTGAGTTACAGAATAAACAAGTGAAACTGCGAGCTACTGCTCACTGATGATACCCCCGCCGCAAATGGATAATATTAATAGTGTTAAAATATGCAAGTGTTCGGTAAACAGGAAGTTGTCGAGTGATGAATCTGAAAACGCATCACACCGTATAGCTGACTTATATAAATCCTGAAACCAAATTTCAGAAATCCTTGTATTGTAGTTGCTGAGAAAAATGTGACGAAAATTTTCAACTTGGCTATCATGTGTAAAATCATACAAGTGTTCGGTAAACAAGAAGTTGTCAAGTGATCAATCTGAAAACGCATCACACGGTATAGCTGACTTAGATAAACCCTGAAACCAAATTTCAGAAATCCCTGTATTGTAGTTCCTGAGAAAAATGTGACGAAAATTTTCAACTTGGCTATCATGTGTAAAATCATACAAGTGTTCGGTAAACAGGAAGTTGTCAAGCGATCAATATGAAAACGCATCACACGGTATAGCTGACTTAGATAAACCCTGAAACCAAATTTTAGAAATCCCTGTATTGTGACGAAAGTTTCATGGGACGGACTGACTGACGGACGGACTGATGGACGGACGGACGGACAGACAGTAAAAACAGGTAAAACAGTATACCCCCCCTTTTTCAAAGCGGTTCAAAGCGGGGGTATAAATATACTAAAATTCGTTTCAGATTTATTCAGAATGAAACTATAAAGGGTGAAGTATAACTTGTATATATAACGTTTGGATCTTTGTTAAAGTTAATGATCAGAACTTGTCAGTTATAAAAATTAGTACTGTAAATACTGTTCAGGGCAAAGCAAAAACTGTTCTAAATTTCTGGCAGCAAGATTCAGTCCTCTATAATCTTTCTTATCTGCGAACAGGTTTTTTGGCCTGTTGAAAAACTGTGGCATATGCATGGCAGATAGACGACCTTTGAGCTGCTCACACATACCAATTATTCGTTCACCCATCATTTCCATACTCCACTGATAATCGTTTGGCAGTCTTTCGCATTCATAAAATAACAAATTCTTCAGATGATAGGATGTGAGACCGTCTCGATCGTCTTGATCTGAACACCAAAAGAGTTCTCGAAGTCTTTTCATGATTCTAAGAGATCTCCTCCTGCATGTCCCAGATCCATCCCTATCTATATCTACAAGGAGTTCTCTTTCACAAATTGCGAAAGACAATTTCCAGTAAAGACGATCGGATGTAACTAAGTTTACTTTGATATGTTTTAGTTGTTGATTTTTTTCTATAGCTGGCCATTGAGCCCTATGGTTAGGCCATCCGAACTCATCTTTAAATGGCAGTCTTGTATTGATCATTGGTGCCAAATCAACATTTAATTCGTCTCTACCACGCTGCTTAACGGTGATCGTCACAGCTGGCGAATCGGACAAAGGTTTAACGATAACTGTCTGGTTAATTTTGGAATTCTTTGTCAAGTAATCAACAGCTTTAAGTACCAGCTGTCTGAAATGTCTTTTAAATGTTAGAGGCACAAGACAACCATTTTCTGACATACTATTAGGTCCTCTGTTATGGGTTTTTAAAGTATATTTCATCGGCAAAATTCGCAATGGTACTGCTGATTTGACAATCCTATGCTTTGCATCAACAGCATACAAGGCAGGTTGGTTCAAATCACTCCAACTGTGCTCCATTCCGGTATTAAATAGAATGCTGTAGTCAAACTCGTCTGCCCCCGAAACCTTTGTGAATGAATGAAAGCTCCCAACTTGTTCCGGTTCCTTTTGAAACCTTGAATCTAGTCCGTTCACATATTCTAGGATTTTTTCAACTACGTCCCTCACAACATTTGCATTTCTCTTGGTTTCATCTCTGTTCATTTGAACATGTTCGTGATAAAATGATTGAAACATTCTATATAAATCCCCATTATGTCTTGCCATTTTGTAAATAAAGGTTGCGCGATCTTATCAAGCACAGAATGTTGGCACTGTCACTCGTATTGAAGTGTATACATCTAAGTTCTCTGTCTGTAATCGAAAGTGCCGGAAAATCAATAAGCTAGGAATTCCCAATACAATCCATATCCTAGTAGCAAGTCTATTATTAGACCTTTTCAACATCTGTCGACACTCATGACTAACTGACTAATGACACCTACAGTTTACAGGTAAAATGGAGGGGTCGTCTAAATTTTTTTTATATATTTCTCTATTATATAATATTTTTATAGGATTTATTTACACGACATTTCACGTTCAATTGATTTAAAAATTACTGCAATCATTTCGCATCTTGATCAGCTGTCTTTTAAATTTTATGATTATACGAGTCGTCTATCAAATATTGTGCCGCATGACAAGTTGAAAGCAATTTATTTATTTCAATTTTAGCATTACATATATAGTGGCAGCGGAGGGTGAAACAAACATTTTTTTTCTCAGGGTCAAAAACAAATTATTTTTTTCTCTCCCAAAACTGGAAACAAACTTTTTTTCAAAGAAAATCCATAGCCCCACAGACAATCAATTGGTTGCTGCATACAATAAATTTGTTTCTGTAAAATGATAATGAAAATTTTGAAATTAACAAAAGATAATTACTGGACTGTTTGTCCGTCCGTTACACACTTATAAAAACGGCACAGTTGGTGTTTTTAACCGATCTTCATTTAGGAAATCAGATGCGCATGGGGGTGTGCTGATAGCTGTAAAATTAAACTTGGAATTTTAATAACATCATACAAAGTGAGTCAGTTGAACTTATCTCTGGTACTTAAGAACTACCAAAAGGGAAAGAAAATGGTCATTACAGCATACTACAGACGACCAAACAGAACTGATGACAACTATATCACTGATACATACAATGAGTTGGCGAAACTTCATTTTCATCTTATCGGGAGACTACAACATCCCAGACATCTGCTGGAAAACAACACCATAGTTGGTCGTCAATATTCACAGAAAGTCATTTAACCATACTTAGACCTACAACATGATTTAGGAATAGAACATTTTGTGGATTTCCCTACTCGAAAAGACAATTTTCTTGATCTTCTTATTACTAGTCACGCAGCATTTAAACTACGTTGTTAACAACTACCACCACTTGGTGACAAAAGTGACCATGACATAGTCCTTTATGATAGTACCCACCAAGTCTCAAGGGAAAAAACCACAACGTAGGAAAATTCATCTTTGGAAAAAGATCGATGAAACAGCACTAAGATCTGCAACTACAGAATTCGCTAAACAATTCAGATTCTCTGAATTTAAAAATCTAAACCAGATGTGGCAAGCATTTAAGGAAGGAGTAATATCACTCATTGTCACTCATATTCCATCCAAGATGTCATCATCAGAACACACACATCCATGTGTTAACACCTAGACTCGCAGCTTAAGTAGAAGGAAAGCAGGAGCTTACAGGAGAGCAAACACCACCAAATACTTGAAGGATTGGGCACGTTATAAAAAATTAAAAGCAGAACAGCACAGCGTGAGTTTATAAAAACAACAGTTAACGATGACATTAAAACCAAATAATTACATTAGATGTATGTTTCATTATAATACGTTACTCTGATTGGCTAACTGCACATCACATGTTATTCCGTAAGCAATTGCATTAGACAATAAAATGCACAGGTGAATTAAATAAAACTGGACAAAAATCGTGTTTTCATGCTCCTAGCTAAAAAAAATGTAATTATAAGTATTGAATGCTTCTTTTTGTAATTTTATAGGGGTGTAAAAGCGTTGAACGTGCGTACATTTTTAGAATGAAGCGCTTCCGCGCTTCATACAAAATGTACTTCGGTCAACGCTTTTACACCCCAATAAATTTACAAAAAGAAGCATTCAATTCTTAACCCAAAACGCTTTTGGTCCTATGTAAAAAGTAAAAAGCAAGAACCAGCTGGAATATCATCTCTTTTGAATAAAGATGTTTTTTTACACAGCGACAGTCATTCCAAATCTGAAATCCTGAACCACCAATTCTAATCTATGTACACAGAAGAGGACTTAACCACTATGCCTGATAAAGGCCCAAGCCCATATGAAAGCATGAATGACATCCGGATCAATGAAATTGGCATCATCAAGCTATTGAAAGGACTTAATAAATACAAAGCATCTGGTCCAGACCAAATACCAACCCGGTTCCTGAAAACATGTGCAGCTGAGACCTCACCAGCAGTCTCACTCTACTATTCCAGTATTCCATCAACTCAGGGACTGTTCCATTAGACTTGAGAGAAGCTCTTATTACACCGCTTTTTAAGAAAGGAGAGCGCAATGTTCGACCAAATTACAGACCAGTGTCCCTTACATCAGTTGTCAGAGCAAATATCTTGAACATGTCGTTCATTCAACCATAATGAGACATCTAGATAATTTCTGACAGATTGCCAACATGGATTCCGCTCCAAAAGATCGTGCGAATCACAGTTGATATCAACCATCCAAGGAATAGCAGAAAAACTGAAAAAGCTGAGAGATCAGGTTGATATAGTACTACTGGATTTTTCTAAGGTTTTCGACAAAGTGCCACACCAACGCCTTTTGTACAAGCTAGGTTTTTATTGGATAATAGGTAACATCCTAAAATGAATTTCATCATTTTTGTCATCTCGAACTCAAAGAGTGATAGTAGAAGGCTCTACCTCAGTGAAGCTAAATGTTCTTTCTGGAGTTCCTCAAGGCACTGTCCTAGGTCCCCTCTTGTTCCTGTTATACATTAACGACCTGCCTGACACAGTATTATCTTCTGCAGTTCGCCTTTTTGCCGATGACAGCTTGTTATATAAGCACATCAGGAATCAAGCAGATGCAATAACCTTCATCAAGATCTGACTGCCCTAGAGCAATGGGAACATGAATGGCAGATGAGCTTTCATCCGGCTAAATGCAGTCATCAGAATAGGCATCAACCGAAAAAAAAACATCTTGGAGACACAGTACCACCTACATGGACACCAACTCGAAGTTGTGGACAGCAGCAAATATCATGGTGTTACTCTTAGCGAAGACATAACTTGGAAAAAGCACGCAGAGATAACAGCAGCCAAAGCATCAAGAACTCTAGGATTCTTGTGCCGCAACTTTGGGGACTGTAACTAAACAGTCCGATCATCATTGGAATATGCGTCTGCTGTTTGGGACCCATACAAAGTGGAAGACATAAACCGACTGGACAAAGTGCAAAGAAGGGGAGCCCGTTATGTCTGTAATAACTACAGAGATAAAACCCCTTGGATGTGTCACCAACATGATTTAGCTTCTCTAATGGGAATCATTACAAGATCGACGCAAGAACCATCGCCTATTGATCATGTACAAGGCCATGATTTCCATACCAGAAGTCAACAGTATCATAAACAAAAGTGACACAAGAACCAGAGGGGCAAACAGATTGAGGCAGGTCTACACCAAAACAGAAGTGTACCGACAATCCTTCTTTCCTCGCACTATCCAGAATTGGAACCATCTACCAACAACGGTAACAAACTCAACCACTTTGGACGACTTAAAGGCCAGCCTCCAGGAAGCGGCGGCCCTGAGGACAACCACATAAACCACCATTTGATGTAGATAGTTTTAACTGTACATAGATACTAGCTTTTTATTTGTACATATCAATTTTGGGAGGAGTGAACACATATTGATTTCATGGGTCGAAGAAAAATATCACAGCGCTATTCTCATCAACGAGAGACTACTCCGCTTCAAGATCATTCATGCTTCTTCCTTGATGAATTGAAAAAAAAAATATTGACTTCTCGTTCCAATGTATTTAAGCAGCCGTACATACCTGCGTATGGAATTTAAATATAAACTGTTAGTTACTGAAGAGCATGTTTTCATTGCAAAGTCTTTTTGAAGAGTGTCAAGCAGGGGTTTGAAGTCTTACGACTTAGAATATCCCTCATTTAATTAAATGGTCGTCCTTGTTATGTTGTGTGTTTGGCTATTCGGGCCGTTATATGAGCGGTAAGGCATATAAATATGTGACTACACGGAGAGTGTCATCTTTAATCCAAAAAAAAGCAAAACGGAAATTATCAGCACAAATTACAGATTTGTACAAACGAAACGAATATAATAAAGTATAATCGTTACTTACTTCTTTCTTTTTAGTTCGATCGTTCGGTTTCGGAGCTATCCATACACATTGTCCACGTTCTTACTCTAGTTAGTCTCCCGCGTTTCGGTCATACTATTCACACTTGATCTTTGTTTCGTTCGATTTCCTTTGATGCAGATACAGAAATCTACGGTTTCAGGACAGACCACGAAGTTCGTTATAGATATATATCGCGTTTTCGTTTTTCTTCACATAAGTCGTTGTGATGAACTGCTAGACATTCCTTCAGTTGGCGTGTTACGGAAGACTAGAATACTCATGTAAATATCTGTTTTGTCTTTTCGTGCACGTTTCATGAGTTTCTTTGCGGATTTCACTGCTTGTTCTGCTTTTCCGTTTCTTTGCAGGTGCGTTGGAGAAGAAGTTTAATGGTCAAATTCCCATAAGGTCGCGAATTTCGCAAATTCGTTGTTACTTAATTGTGGTTTTTTATCGGACATCACGATGTAAGGTATGCCATACCTTGCAAATAAGGCTCGTAGTTTGCGAATAACGGGTTTCGGTTTCTTGCTTCCTAGAAAGTCAATTAATCTAAAAATAGAAGAATAATCCAGTCACAAGATAGTCATTACCTTCAAAACAACACAGATCGGTTCCAACCTTTGCCTATGGTCGGTCTGGGACTACGTGCGGAATTAAAGTCTCTGTCTGTTTATTCTCAAACATTTGGCACGTTTAGCATGATTGAATATACTGTGGTATGTAAGAATGCATAACGGGCCAATACAAGCATTCTTTTTAATAGCGTAAACTACCACCAATGTCAATATGAGACGAGTGAATACGCTGCATCATTTCCAAACGGAGAGTTCTCGGAATAAGTGCTCTCTCGCCGTGGAAAAGAATTCTACCGTGTAGGGTTATCTCATTTCTGAAGTCGAAGTACGGTTTCGCAAGCGAGGGCATGTTCTCGCGCTTAATCGGCCATCCATGTAATACGATAGTTTTAAATACGTGTACCGACTGGTCATTCTGCGTATCAAACTCCCCGGCAGTTCCAGTTCCGATCCGAAAACGGGTCCGAATACTACTTTACAGGTGGCACGGTAGTATTTGCTTTCCATAATTTAAGTTGCTCTTTTGTGTAGTTAGGTAAATGTATCTAAACAGTATGATTGAACAAGACCTAAAAGTACTACATGTACTAGTGGTAAGCACAGGCACTTGTCTCAGAAAAAAAAATTCCTATATACCTTATTATAATAAGGTATATAGAATTTTTTTTTCTGTGACAAGTGCCTGTGGTGGTAAGTTAGGTTTTTAAAATAGCAAAAAAATTAAACGGTCATGATACATATTCAAATTCTTTTCTGAATAGTAAAATGAAAGTACTTCAGTTAACTGTGAATGTAGATTTTTTTGCAGTGTTGGATAGTGGAGAAAATTCTAAAAAGGCTTTCATTATCCCTTATGGGCCAGGAAATACTACCGTGCCACCTACACTAATAAAGGAAAAAAGTTCCCGGGAACGGAAACGATCACTGTCCGTAGTTTGCCTGCATATGCAACTTAATGTATTTCACTCGGTGAGTATTTCCCCATATTTATAACTAGCAAGTCCTTTTCAAAGCTTGTTGTATCAGACTCTTTTAAATACTTACAACCCAGTGTATCAGCAATATACATTTTACTTCCGGGTTTATATCTTGTATTGTAATTGTATTGCTGAACAACGTACACTGTAAACGTCTCGGAGCGGCTAAAAGTGATTTATCACTATCGGCTCGAGAGGTTTATGATCGCTCTCAACATTGTAACAATTCGACTGTAAGTGTATTGGTGAAATCGTTCTAAGCCAAATGCTATTTCATATCTCTTCTTAGCTCACCTGGCCCGCATCACTTGGCGTCCGTCGTCCGTCGTCGTTAACTTTTGCAAAAATCTTCTTTTCTGAAACAACTGGGCCAGATTTAACCAAACTTGGCCACAATCATTATTGGGGTATCTAGTTTAAAAATTGTGTGCGGTGACCCAGCCAACCAACCAAGATGGCTACCATGGCTAAAAATAGAACATCGGGGTAAAATGTAGAGTTTGGCTTATAACACTGAATCCAAAGCATTTAAAGCAAATCTTACAAGGGGTTAACTTGTTTATCTAGTAAATATCTATCTGCCCTGAAATTTTCAGATGAATTGGATAACTGGTTGTTGGGTTGCTGTCGCCCAATTGGTAATTTTTAAAGAAATTTAGCCGTTTTTGGTTATTATCTTGAATACTATTATAGATAGAGATAAACTGTAAACAGCAATAATGTTCAGCAAATTAAGATCTACAAATAAGCCAAAAATGGTCAATTGGCCCCTTAAGGAGTTATTGACCTTTATAATCATTTTTTTTAGCTCTGAATGTAAATTACTGCCTTTTTGATTGGGTGTGAACCATTGATGTTTACAGCAATATCAAAGAATAAGATGATGATGGTAGAAAGAACTATGGACGTCATGTGGCAAATATTACATGCATATCGGACCATGATTTGTCAATCTGTATGAAAAGATTTCCAATACAACCATATTGAGAAAAAATGTTTACATGCTATTCTCTCGAACTAGAATTACAGGGTTCTTGCGTCGTTCACCTTAGACACACATCTTTTTAACGATGTTTAAAAAAACCCAGAACCAATTTAATGTCATATTTCCCTATTTTTTAATATAACTATTAGTCTTTTATCTGGAGAGAATATTCCTATTTATCGGACAAGCAGTTTATTTTTTTTCTTCTGTTATTGAATATCAAGCGAAATTAATTGGAAACTTTGATACTCAATAGCAAAATATTCACATCCCTTGGGGATAATTAGTGTACGTCCAGTGGCATATATATAACATGCATGTCGGAAAAGGAAAGGAGTAGGCCTTTTTGGCCTCAAAATATAGCAGTGTTACAAAATTGATAATATGTAAACTTTTAGTTATTTATTGAACAGTAGAGTGCTTCTGCAACATAAATATGGGCTATTTTTGACTATACAATGAACATGTATCGGATACTGGCACCTTAAAGTCATGCTAAATTACTGAATTCTTCACAATTCTAGCATTTTAGTTAAATTTTAGACGGTTTTCGTGTAAAACGAAAGTGGCCGCATTCGTGCTCATCCTTAATATTGAAATGGAAGTTGTATTTTATGATAATACATAACATATATAAAGGTTGAGGATGAACACGGATGCGGCCACTTTCATTTTTGACAAAAACCATCCGAAAAGTGACATTTTTCGGCATATTTGGTTGATTTTTCATATTTGAGCTAGAATCGGATCGTTTTTAATGACTAAATCAGTTCAAATCTTTCACACAAACTAATTGATTCAAATGAAATAGACACTTAAGTGTTTAAAAAGTGGTCAGAATCTTTTGTCAGATGAATCTGAAATTTAAGGCCAAAATCGGTCCTTACCGGACCTACTCCTTTGGCATAAAGTACTTTCAGAACCATGTTCACATTATTATATACATTATATCCAACAATTGTGATGATGACGAATTTCTCCCTTTGTTCGAAAACAACCTTATTGAAATATAAATCTGTGATCTTTATTTCATCAAATCTTTCTTTTTTTTTTGTATTATTTATATTTTTATATGAAATGTTATTTATAAACAAACGTACGAGTTTAGTAATGACTAGTATAATATATCACTTTCGGACACGCAAGACAGAGATGTATATTATACACCTGATAGTTCAAATTGAAAAGTCATCGGCCGTGTACACTGATCAATACCTTCACGAAGTTGCAAGCCAGACAAGAAATCGCTTGAATACCTGAACGTGTCACCTCACACCCCTTACAATACCTTTGGGAGTAATACCTTTAGCCATGCTGGTGATCGGATGAGGGAAGATCCGAATTTATTTGAATACAGTTTATTACTTTAAAGAATTATGAACGAATTACATTTTCGATTATCACGAAACACTTATTTATGATTTGAACTTTTTTTTTAACTAATTCCTATATTAACAGTCTATTAAAAATAACAGACTATGTTTATTTAAAAAAAATAAGAACATTTTCCGTATCAAGTTAGTTAGTCAGATAAAAACAACCGTACGATTGGCAAGATATCGACACGTAATTACGACTACATCGGTTACTGTAGTTTTGGTCCTTTGTGGTTTATAGACATATCATGATTTTAAATCGGAGAAGATGACAAAATGGCGGAACGAAAGAATTGATACTCTAAATTTAAAATCGATGGTGATCTCTTATCTAGCGGAATAATACTTTTATATATATAGATTTGAGCATTTTTATACAGAATGGACCTAATGTCAATTTTTGATTTTTTTGCGAAGTTCCCCTTTAAATAACATCAAAAAAGTTATCAACAGCCTACCTCTGCAACTATCTGGAACTATACATATTCAGTAAATAGTACTGAACAAGATCAACAGGAATTGCTCAATCTTTTTTAACAGTAGCATTAGACCAACAACTAGCAACATCCGTCAGCTCCGGAAAAAAAAATATACTGACAAGGAAATCCTGTAGATGCTACGTAAACAACACCTCGAAGCCACTAGTTCCTTGTTTTGATTTTTATCATTATATATAGATATTTTGGTCTTTGGTTATTGGTTTTCTTTTTTGTGTTCGTTTACCTTGATTTGCCATAGCTGGTTCTAGTTGTAGAATTTTGGATTATTACTTTGATCTTGATCGTACAATGTAAAATAATAACATTAGACATGTTAGATGTATGTTTCATTATAATACGTTATTCTGATTGCAGGGGAGGATCCAGCCATTTTAAAAAGGGGGATCCAACCACATGTCCCCATTCAAATGCATTGATCATCCAAAAAAAGGGGGTTCCGACCCCCGGACCCCCCTCCCCCTGGATCCGCCACTGTGACTTGGCTACACTAAGGCGCGGATCCAGAGAAAGGGGGGGGGGGTTCCGGGGGTTGGAAACCCCCTTTTTTGAAGATCAATGCATTTGAATGGGGACATGTAATTGTACCCCCCCTTTTTTTGTCATGGGTTAGGAACCCCCCCTTTTTAAAATGGCTGGATCCGCCCCTGACACTGCAATCTCGCGTATTCCTTTAATAATCATCTTCATTACACTATAAAATTTACCATTCATAATGACACGAGGTCCCACAATAAAGTGCACAGGTACATTAAAGCTCTTATGACAGATCATATAAAAAATTATATAATGAAGTTTGAATTAAATGAGTATCAGGAAAATCAAAAAGGGGTTGATAGTGCAACTGAAAATTTAACTAACATTTTTGAAAATATCTCTGATATTACTTGTAAAATTACAAAAAGAACTAAAAGTAAGAGAAAAAAATACAGACAGGTATGGTCAGACAATTGTGTATATGAGACAAAAAAAGAAATAAACAGGGTTGGAAATAAACTTAAAAATGTCCAAATAACTTAAATAGAAATATTTTGAATAGTTAAAAAAGTTTTTAAAAAATTGGTACAATTTAAAAAAGCACAATACAGAGAGAAAATATTTAACTCATTAACAGATAGTTTTGATAAGAAACCTAAAGATTATTGGGAAATACTTAAAGGAAGGAAAAACAAAAACAATACTGGTAATGAAGTGCCAGAAATTTTAAAAGATGAAGATATATTACGAAGCATATTCAGGACCAAGGAAAACCCACATTAGTAAATGTAAAATGGAAAGAGGAAATAGAAAAACAACTTGTTAATATTGAAAAGAACATAATATCTAATAGAGAAACAGATGCTCCAATAAAATACTCTGAAATAAAAAATGTTATTAGTAAGCTAAAAAAAAGAAAAAGCGCATGGGCCAGGTACCATTATAAATGAAATGGTAAAATTTAGTAAAAATGTATCTATCAAAAGTATTGTTAAACTGTTTAACCTTATTTTGAATACAGGTATTTACCCATCAAAAGGGAAATACTCATACTTAATTTTATTGCATAAATCAGGAGTAAAAACTTATCCTAATAATTACAGGGGAATATCTCTGATAAGTTGCTTACCAAAGTTGTTTAATGCTGTATTAAATGACAGATTGATTAAACTGATGGAAAACACTATAAGTAATACTCAATTTGGCATTAGAAAAAAATCACAGAACCTCTGATAGTATATTTGACTTGTGCTTAAGTCTTTAATAAACAAACACTTACACAAAAATAAAAATAAAATATATGCCTGCTTTGTAGATTAAAAAAAGGCTTTTGATTCTGTCTGGAGAAAAGCTTTACATCATAAACTGTATAAGGCAGGAGCAGGGAAAAAATATTTAATATTATTAAAGACAGTATGAGGAAACAAAATCTGCCTTCAAGCATCAAGAGCGGCATTCAGAATATTTTGAAATCACACAAGGGGTTAAACAAGGGGATTCATTGAGTCCTACTTTATTTAATTTATTTATTAATGATTTAGATGCAGAGTTTTCAAATGAAAATAGCTGTCCATTAGAACTAATTGATACTAAAGTAGGATCTTTACAATTTGCTGATGACCTTTTAATATTATCTGAAAGTAAAGAAGACCTACAAAATAGTCTGAACAACTTAGAAATTTATTGTGAAAAATGGCAATTAACTTTAAATATTAATAAAACTAAAACAATGATTCTGCAGCAAAATAATAAAAAAGTGGAAACATCTTTATCAAAATATAAAAATGAAAATGTGTCAAATGTCTCTGAGTATTCATTTCTTGGAATTCTTGTGAAATCAAATGGAAACTTATTGCATAGCTCTGAAGAGCTTGTAAATAAAGCAAGGAAAGTGATGTTTGCCATTAAAACTTATACTGCTTCCTTAAATAATCTGCCAGTTAAAGTAGCTTGTAGTCTTTTTGATTCTATAGTTAAACCAATAGCCACTTATAATTCCGAAATTACTTATATGGATACTTATGTTTCAAAATTTAGAGCAGAAAAACGTGCAAGATTTCCCAAACAAATATAGACCCCCTTAATTTTACTGATAAATCAAGTTTAGTAAAATTACCTTGGTCTCTCTGTAAATATATCCTCGGAACAAGAAAATCTTCATCCAACATAGCTGTGAGAATAGAGCTAGGGAGATACCCACTAGAGATGCATATATAAAAACTCAAAGTATACTTTACTTATCAAGATTACTAAATTCTGAAATTAATCCATTATTATACGAATCCTTTTTACTTTATAAAAGTTTAGATAATTCAGGTTGCCTATACCTGGTTTACATATATTAAAAATATTTTGAAAGAGGTAAACATGGATGCATCCATTCTTGAGGGAAACAAAAGAAAAAAATTACTCAAAGTTGTTAAAAAAAACCCTTAAAACATCAATTCTTAAATTTCTACACAAATATATTAGAACAAAAATTTGAAAAAATAGATCAAATAAGTAAATTGTATTTATATAAAAGTTTAAAGCAAAATTTAGAAATGGAAAACTACTTAAACAGTAAATCTTCTGAAAAGATAAGTCACATAACAAAAATGAGAATTAGCGATCATAATTTAATGATAGAAAAAGGAAGACATTTAAAAATACCTAGAGAAAAAAGACTATGCACATCCTGTTATACAATGGAGGATGCAGCCCATTTTATTTTATACTGCAACAAAAAATGCTAAACTAAAAGATAACTTTATAGGAAATGTAATTAAACATATGCCAGATTTTATGTCCTGGCAAGAAAATGAAAAAAATAAATATCTTCTTTGTCCATCAACCTCAAAAGAAGAAGAAAGCTTGGGGTCCTATTTTAAACAGGCATTAGAACTGAGGACAGTGGACTCTTGGTTTATTTATAAAATATATATTTATATATCATATAGTTAGATTGTTTTGCTTTTTTGCTTTTTTTGTTTTCATGGTTTTGTTTGTTAAATGTATTTTGTGCCCGTATGTTTATATTATTTGTCACAAACTCATTGTTCAGAGTTTATATGACAATAAATATTTGAATTTGAATTTGAATTAAACAAAAACTTGATATAAATAGTAATAGTTGTGTTTTTTTCATACTCCTAGCGTAAAAAAATGTAATATAAGTATGGAATGCTTCTTTTTGTAACTTCATAGGGTTGTAAAAGCGTTGACCTTGTGCACAATTTAAAAATGAAGCGCAGTTACACCCCAAATGAAGTTTACAAAAAGAAGCATTTAATTCTTAATTGGTACTGCATGGGTTCCGTAACTTAACGGTTAAGAACAGACAAGAATTAGGGAACATTTGGGAACGATTACTGTATATAGTCGATCCGCTAACATAGCAAATTTAAGTGAAATATATAATACCCAATTATTGTTAGCTTATTAAAGAAGAAAAAGAAAACTTTAAAACATTAACAGTTGAAGTAAGAAACTATTTCGTGTACAATTTCATTCGTTAGTACTTGTAGTCGTAAATAAACATATAAAGAAAAACCGACAAACAAAATCGAAACATTAGTCACGGTCACCAAACTCAAACATCAAGTACCAATTTAAAAAAGAGTAAACAAACCAAATGTCAATCCGACTTGTATTAAATTACATCATTATCCATAGTTTAGAACTAAATATTTTTTATATGCCCAACAAGTAACACTTATATACAAATAAATCTTGAAGAGTACCATTCCTATAGGATTTTTTTTAAAAAGTCATTATTTTGATGAGATATTTTAGTATTTAACGTCACTGTCAGTACGATTGGCCCGCTATTTCATCGCGGCATATGTTGATTGGTGGTGGTAGCCGGAGGCAGTAGATACATCATGTAACCACCGACCTTCGATGAGGAACTATGCGGTTGGAAAACATATAAATAGATATACTGTTCCCAGGAAAAACTAACAGTGTAAGTCAATTAAATCGAGGTCACGACTGAGTCAAACACGGTACTTGGCGTATAAAAAACAAACTGTGTCAGTGTATTTTACAAATTTTATTAACTGAAATAAGGTATTTTTTATTCATGGAAAAAAACACCCAACAACACCACTTCCATCCTTTCTGTATGATGATAAAATACAACAGGAAGTTGAGAAGATTAAATAACTGCTCCCCAAATGTAAATAACCTGACCAATGTTTTCTTCCGCAATAACTTAAGAAAAGAACATATCGTAAAACTTAATGAGTAATCAATTCTGTTTTTGTTTCATTGGAGCGTAAATACACCTCCAGTCCAACTACAGCGTAAATGATCCAATTCTAGGACATCTGAATCAATAAGTTCTTTTAAAAATCCATTCGGAACACTCTTCATTATAAAAAAAGGGAGATAATCAACACGAATTTCCGGAATATTGCATTGTGGATAATTATGAAGTCGTAGTCGCAAGAAATATCAAATGCATTTAATTTAAAGCAGTGCTGTTGAAATTTCTGCACAATATCTGAGTAAATATAGTATTTATTTAAATGTCAATGTTTTTTATACGGAAAATGATGGTAAAACGATTAAATATTTCCCTTATCTGAATATCATTTTGAACGGTCAAAAGGTAAATGTAATAACCGGAACTGTTTACGTCTAATGGAAAAATGCGTATTACATTTTATGTATATATATGTTTAACATGTTTAACCTTAAATCTTTTGATTTAAATAAAGAAACTTCTCGACGCATTACAATAGAAATTTAAAAAAAAAACCTACAGTATGTTTTGTATTATGATTTTACATGGAAACATGAAATTTGCGAACTTTGACATATATATGAAACGTACATTATATTATGTATGCATATTCAAATTTAATGTTTTTATCTGATCCATATTTATAAATAGAATTATATGATCATACTTTAAGGCTTCACGTGGAGTGCTAATATTTATTTATATTTGTTTTTTTTTATTTACTGAGTAAGCATTCGTATGTTCATAATATGTATAGTACATTACTCCGTTTTGCACAGTCAGAGACGCATGATATTTACGAATATGTCTCTGGTACAATCATCTCATCTGTATCAAAGATGATAAATTCTTTTCCAGCTATGGTAGTAACCACTCATCTATTGTGGGAGCGTGATCTTTAACCGATAGTCATTTTTTTTAATTAAGATACAGTATACATTTACGTAATTCCATGAGAAGTTGAGCATTAGATAGTGAAACATAACTTGTTATAGTTGGGGGAGGGGGGATACGACATTGATTGTCGAAACTCATTGTTTCTGTTTGATTTTATAAATAAAAACTAGGTTTTTTTTTCAGTTAAAAACAAAATGCAAAAAAATAAACCTGACTTGTCCAGAGCCGGTTCACCTTAAAAGATAAATGATCGGTGCATGCCTTAAACTACACATGTAACTTCAGAATAAGAAACGAAAACAAAGTATTGCCTCCAAAATAATTTAGAAAAAAAAATCAAATTAAGAAAGGAGGATATTTTTTTTTTATGAGATAACTTTACAATTTACATTATCATGATACTTACTATATTTTGCAGATAAAACAAGTGATAGTTTCTTTTGAAAAGGTTACTACAGACTCCGTTTGTCATGTTTATTGTAAGTATGGTTATCTCTCAATCTTTTGGTGTAATTTTCCGACTCGTATATTATCATCACTAAGCATACATCATTCGCATTTTATCAAAATTTCCTCTAAAATTACGGGACCAAAATAGTACCAAACATAGCCAAAATAATCCTCGATAAAGTTATCAAGACATCTAAACTTTGGAACTAGTTATCACTCATTTATGTTATTCGTTACCAAGGATTAAATCCGTCGTAACAAATTTCAAATCTGTGATAGCAAATTCCCTTCTATTTGAAATTTGTTTTCTACTATTTGAAATTAAAGAAGTTGTACTTAGATTTTTTTTATTTCGTAAATCACGGATTTAAAAAAGATATCAGAAAAAACTTATTATTGAATATTATCAATACGAAAAAAATCTCGTAATTAAGGTTTAAATTCGTTATAACGAAGCAGAGGTTAATGAACAGAGACTTCCGTTATTCATGATTACAGAAATTCTTAGTTGTCAGAATCAGATTCAATAGTTTATTAAAGTCTCACCACTTGTATACTATTATACATTACAGTATGCATATAACACATTGCGTATATGTATATTGTGTCACGAATGATTGCAATTAGTTATAACGTGACAACGAATATGTGGAACTAGACTAAGTTATCACAGATTTTTGTAATTCGGATTAAATCAGTTATCATAACTTGTCGTAGTAGTCTAAATATGTGGTAAAAAAATATTGAAGATTTTTTTCGTGATTTCGAATTCAAATAACATTTTTGGAAGTCGTGAATGTCCTTCCTGATAATTTGATAGTCTACAATTGTAGAAATTTTAAATTGTATCAACTTTTAAAATTCGTAATCACTAGTGTTTGAAATATAGTAATTTCAAATTATAATTTGTGATAACGCATTTATTTCGCGATCTCTCATTCAGACCAGATATTACGAATGTATTTATTAATTCGTTATATTACGAATGTATTTATTAACTCGTTAACCTGAATTGTATAACCTTGTGATAATAAACATAAATTCTAAAGTAAAGAATTTACGGATCAGCGAAACGAATCTACAATATGAATGAAAGAGGGAAGAAAGATACCAAAGGGACAGCCAAACTCATAATTCTAAAAAAAACTGACAAAGCCATGGCTAAAAATGAAAAAGACAAAAAGACAAACAATACTACACATGAAACAACATAGAAAACTAAAGAATAAACAACACGAACCCCACCAAAAACTAGGGGTGATCTCAGGTGCTCCGGAAGGGTAAGCAGATCCTGCTCCACATGTGGCACCCGTCGTGTTGCTTATGTGATAACAAATCCGGTAAATTGTATAATTCGGTAGGTCACATTCATGAAAGGGAAGGGGATTGTAGTTACGACGTAAAGAACATATCCGATATCATTTTTGAAACGGTTATTCCATTAAGTTGGCATTTATTGAATGCACATGAACAAATGTGTTACATGTAGTTTAAACATATTTATTTATAGTGGATTCAGAAACAAATTATTAAGAGTGCTGCATTGTAGCGGCATTAGCCTGCTTTCAAATGTGTTGTTCCAACTGCACAAGTCACATGTGGTATTATCAATAGATTAGTAGACGTCCGTCCGTCTGTACTCCCTGTTTTATGAGCATATTCTTTTCTCCCTATCCGGAAGTTTTATTTGTCAATTTTTACCTTTTTGGCTCACCGGGAACCAATTAAGGGCCCATGTGAACGTATGCCATCACTTGGCGTCTGTCGTCGTCCGTCGTCGTAAACTATTTAAAAAAAACTTCTTCCTTTGAAACTACGTGGGCTTCGAACTTTAACTAAATGTTCCTTAGGGTATTTAGTTTACAAATTGTATCCAAAGTTTTGACCCATCGACAAATATGGCCGCCATGACTAAAAGTAGAACTTAGGAGACAAATCATTTTTGCGTATAACTCAAAAACTAAAGCTTTAAGAGCAAATCTGACAGGAGTGACAATGATTGTTTGTTCTAAATTTATCATTCAGCCCTGCAATTTTCAGTTTAATCGAACAACCCATTGTTGGGTTGCTGCCGATAAATGACAGTTTTAAGGAAATTTTGCAGTTTGTTGTTATTATCATGAATATTATTATAGATAAATATAAACTGTAAACAGCAACAGTGTTCAGAAAAGTACAATCCACAAAAAGATTAATATGACCAAAATTGTCAATTGACCCCTTGAGGAGTTATTGCCCTTTAAAGACAATTTTACACAATTTGTTCATCAAATTTACAATCGTGCCTAATACTTCTTAACTTTTAATGAATGTTCCTGTTAAAATATTGCACTATTTCCAGCCACTAAGACACGAAACAGCGTTAAAGTTCACCTGAACATGCGGGTCCACTTGGTATCCGTCAACGTAAACCTTTTCAAAAATGTTCTCTGAAACCATTTGCCCAAATTTCAATAATAAGTTGGCTGACTAACCCTAAGGTCTCTAGTACAAAGGTACTAAGTCTTTATTTTGGTTCTAATTAATCAACCAGCAAGTCAACCTTGTATAAAAAGGTGCCATGAGGGTTAAATTCAAGTAATTACTAGTATATCTTGCATCTTAACAATCAACAAAGACGAAACAATCTGACGGCTAAAGATTATTAAGATCTCTACTTTTCATGCAGTTTACCTCAACCACATTTTATGAAACTTATTACTTATTAATTATTAATTTACAACAAAAAATCAGTTCAAGTACAAATAGCGTCCCTTTATAACTTCATATAAGAAATTGGTGGCATTATCTGTGTCCCATGGACACTTTCCCTATTTCTTTTTTGAAGTTTTACTTTCATTGTAAATTGTCTTTGTAATCGTACTGATAAATATGAAACGTAATCAGATTAACTGATCAGCACATTCTGGCAAAGAAATCAGCGTGACAAAAATCGCAACTTGACTCCATCATTCATGTATGAGTTGATTAATCAAATAAAAAGTTTCCCCAATGTGTAGATGATAAAGGTTTATTTATAATTTCCAATTTGAAAAATAGTAAATATAACACATTCACATGTTAAGAGTTTGCATTATAAAAGAGTGGCGAAAGATATTCCAATTGGCAAAGTGAAATTCAAACAAACAAGCCGAAAATAAACTGACAACGTCATGGCAAAAAAGCAAAATCCCCACCCAAATGACAAACAATAGTACAAAACATAACATAGAAAACTAAAAACTGTGCAAGACGAACCCGACAAATCCTGGGAAGTTCTCATATGCTCAAGAATGGCAAGCAGATCCTGCTCGGCATGTGCAACCCGTCTTGTTGCTCATGTACAAACCCGTTGAGTGACAATATAATGTCTAGCTTGTATACCGAATGAGATATCGTATATCCTTTCGATTCGATACCCGAGAGTCCCTTTAAGGCAACCCCTTAAAAATCTAAAAAAGAAAGTAACAAGAACCTAAGTAAGATGCAAATTTCATGCTTACAAACCCCAATAAAAAATGAAGCGGATTCGCCGGGTGCCTGGAATGGATATGTTTTGTTTTATTGTCGAGCCTGCATTTTTTATCGCAGAAAGCTCAACATAGGGATAGTGATCCGGCGGCGGCAGCGTAAGCCAACTTCTTTAAAGCTTTATATTTTAGAAAGTGGAAAACCTGAATGCTTCATACTGTGTATATAGATGCCTCATGTTACGAAGTTTCTGTCAGTCACGTGCACATGTCCAATGTCCATGACCTCATTTTAATGGTTTAGTGACTACTTGAAAAAAGTTAAGATTTTTTTGTAATGTTAAATTCTCTCTTATTATAAGTAATTGGATAACTATATTTGGTATGTGCGTACCTTGCAATGTCATCATGCTCGTCAGATAGTTTTCACATGACCTCGACCTCATTTCATGGATCAGTGAACAAGGTTTAGTTTTGGTGGTCAAGTCCATATCTGAAATACTATAAGCAATAGGGCTAGTATATTTGTTGTATGGAAGGACTGTAAGGTGTACATGTCCAACTGGCAGGTGTCATCTGACCTTGACCTCATTTCATGGTTTAGCGCTCAAAGTTAAGTTTTTGAGTTTTTCTTATACTATATGCAATAGGTCAACTATATTTGTTGTATGGCAGAATTGTTAGCTGTACACGTCTGCCTGGCATATTTCATTTGACGTTGACCTCATTTTCATGGTTCTTTGATCAATATTTAGTTTTCTTGGTTTAGTGTTAAGTTTATGTGAAAGTTGTTATAAAGCTTTATATTTTATAGGACTATCAACATAATATCAATGATTAGCAAAGAAGGCGAGACATTTCAGCGTGTGCACTCTTGTTTACTTCAGTCTAACGAGTCAAATATTATACTTTTATATTACCGGGTTAAAATATTATTTACCAATATTCTATAATTTCAGACTGCCTTATAATAGCCATAATAATGGAGGAAAGTGTGGTGTTGTTAGAAGAGACCCCAGTCCATCACTCATCTGAAGATGACCCACCATCATTGCAAGCAGCTTCAGACAAAATTGGCATAACATTAAGTTCGGCTAAGACAACTTCTTCACATCCTGCTATTCGGAACTCGGCTTCATCTACAGAGTTACCCTACCTTGCGGATATGGATACAATCGCGGATGTTTGTCTTGTTGGTTCCACAGCCACAGTAACACTAGGTTCGTCATCACAAACATTGACAGATCAAAGTAAAATAAAAGGATCTGCAACAAAATATGAAACTTTACCAGCTTCAGCTCATGTGTTATCATCAGTCAGTGGTAAGACAGACGATCTGCTCGTTACTTCTAAGTCAACAGGGATAAATAATGTGCCGATTCCGAAAAAAGCCACGTGTCACAATGAAGCATCTGTCAGTGGTAAGGCAAGTGATCTGACAGTTACTTCTAAGTCGACAGGGATAAATAATGTGCCGATTCCGAAAAGAGTCACGTGTCAAAAAGAAGCATCTAAACACCCACCAGTTGGATTGTCACTGGCTGTTATGTCTAGTTATTCTTCTGGTGAATATATCTCGCGGATAACACGTACATTTGCACCACCAGGATCATCACTGATTTCATCTACCAAACACAGCCCAAAAAGTACTTTGAAATCAGTTATTTCATCAAATATTTCATCTACACAACAAGGTTCATTGGTACCAGCAGGATCATCAAGTATTTCATCTACCACAGGTACTTTGACATCAATAACTCCAACAAATATTTCATCTACACAACAAGGTTCATTGGTACCAGCCGGATCAATAAGTATTTCATCTACCACAGGTACTTTGACATCAACAACTCCAACAAATATTTCATCTACACAACAGGACTCATTGGTACCATCAGGATTATCAAGTATTTCATCTACCACAGGTACTTTGACATCAATAGCTCCAACAAATATTTCATCGACACAACAAGGTTCATTGGTATCAGCAGGATCATCAAGTATTTCATCTACCAAACACAGCCCAATAGGTACTTTTACATCAATAACTCCATCAAATATTTCATCTACACAACAAGGCTCATTGGTATCAGCAGGATCATCAAGTATTTCATCTACCACAGGTACTTTGGCATCAATAACTCCATCAAATATTTCATCTACAAAACAAGGTTCATTGGTATCAGCAGGATCATCAAGTATTTTATCTACCAAACACAGCCCAATAGGTACTTTGACATCAATAATTTCATCATCAGAACATTTCTCATCAGGTGTATTGGTATCATCAGTTTCATCAAGTATTTCATCTACCAAACACAGCACACTTGGTACTGTGACATCAATAATGCCATCAGATATTGCGTCTACAGAACAAGGTTCATCAGGTTCATTAGTATCAGCAGTTTCATCAAGTATTCCATCCACCGAAAATTTGACCAAAACCGAGGAAAACATTATGTTACCTTCTCAAACCGAAAAATTATCCAGTTCACAAAATCCGACTTCTTATAAAAAGGAACACTGTTATACAAAATCTAGCCCAGAAACAATGTCAAATGCTAAGGCTATGGAAACAGAAACAGAAACAACATGTGAAGTGGATACTACCAAAAGAGATGTTGAATTTGTAAGTAAAGAGAACGAACATTTTGCTCCAAGTCACATGCCACTTGACAATAGTCAACCCTCGACACCAACATCTTTAGATTCCATAATGTCGTTCTCTTTGTCAAATAATGACAGTAATGATGGATCGTTTTATATGGAGGTGGAGGATGGCATTGACAATGAAAGAAATGATGACAGGGAAAACAATGACGGGGATAACGCAGATGGAAGTCACCTTTCTGCTGAGTTAAAGACAAAATTGAGTGAAAGCAGGTATACATGATATCAATATATATTTGTACGAAAACACACGTTTTTTTAACAATGCTCATCAGATAAGTTCGAAACATACTCGGAAATTCAAATTTACTCAAAATCAATTACAGCACAAATCAAAAGTGCATGACAAGAAAAAATCAACCTAACACTGTCCTTTTGAGTTATAACTTTTACATACAAAGTACATCATTTCTTTTTGAGTTTTACTACTTACGTAAGTTGGAACATTCTAAAACCAGGCACTCGAACCTCAATGTATAGAGGACAGACTTAGTTTCACGAGTTCCAAACTGAGAACAGGCTATTTGGCAAAGTCTCTGTTTTGCATGTTTTCTTCACGATTCCAAGTTTCAAAGCGATGGACACATTACTTTATTACTTTATAAATGTCAGTCCGAAGCGCTTTTCTGGATAAACAATTTATCATGGACGTTCATATTCATATATCTGTATATTTGAAATCAAAGGGTACATACAAACCGAAATAATGGGGGATCTATATAACCAAAACGGATTAAAACCTTATAATTTAATTAAACTAAGGCCAACTTGAGGTAAAACCTTAGTTTCTTAATATTTTTTTAAGTTCATGACTGGACAATTAAAATAACGTTTTGGAATGCATATGTATTATGACCACTTATGGGGTGTTAGCTGTCAAATTCATATTCACCGATTTGACTCAAATGCTCATATTTGATTTATAACATAACAAAAAGGATATGCAACATGTTCAAGTAACAATAATTTTGAAATTAACAATTTACAATGCATGCGCATGTAGTCGACAATATATTTACCAGCATATCGTGTATTTTAGTCCATACGCTATATCTAACTAACCATCAAAATGACATCCAAAGACTACCGACGGTCATATAAACCGATATAACTAGAAATTGTTTGAAATAGATTGAAGCATCGTGCAATTGGATTGTTATATGTATGTTTGGTTTCATGATAGGAGTTAATAAAAATAAGTGAATCATTGTTTGCCTGTTTCAAGACAGGAATATGACAGTTGTTATTCATTAGTTTGATGTGTTTGAGCTTTCGATTTGGTCATTTGATCAGAGATTTTCCGTTTTGAATTTCATTGGGAGTTTGGTATTTTTGTTATTTTACGTTTTACGTATATAAAAATGTTTTTACAACAGTGTTAAAACAAATCAATTAAAATAAACCAAACTTTTCTTTTTCAGCGATTCGTTTGTATTGCCACCAGCACAAAGTATGGAAAAGGACAAAATATCGACAGAGCTAAGCAGGTCGAAATATTCTCTCGACCAGCCTATAGAACGAACATCAATTAATAATGACAAAGATACAGATAAAGATCAGTCAGAGGAAGCTTCAAATAGTACCGATTTTTATCTTCGATTTCCTGAAATTACGAAGCAGCTTGCTTGCAAGTTTCCATCTCTACCACATGCCGACAAAAGTTGTGATGAGAAACGATCACCAGAAACTGTAACACAAAATACATCTGCTGAATCAAACTTAGATGGAAGGGAGACCAGCACAGCAATAAAACAGAAAAACAATGACACACACCACGCTCCAGGTGGTACAATATCACCAGAAAAAGTAAAGGTTGCTGTAGAAATATCATCCAAAAGTAGAAATGATAACAACAGTCAAAGTAATGTAACTGGTAGGGTACTAAATGAAATCTGTATTCAGAATGACGATGAAATAGATCATGGAGTTAGAAGTTCTGAAAACGAGGAACTGAATGAGAACCAGATATCTAAATCAGAACGTACCGTCAGTTTTACTAATCCAACACCTGTCTTTCTATTTGCTAACAAGAATAACAAAAAGTTTTACCAGACAGATATAAATGAATTAATTATACCAAAAGATTTTGAAGACAGTCCAGATTTTTCTCTTTGCACGGATTTAACTGCAAAAAAAAATCTTCAAACAAGCCATGGTTCAAAGACGAAAACAATAGCAACGTTGAAGAAAGTGTCCAAGTCATTAAGTAGCACAACGAATGTATCTACAGAAAAAACAACTGCAATCAAAAGCAACAACTCGAGTTCAATTTCGTTGGTAAAAATTCACGACACAACTAGTCCAGTAGAGCGAAATATTATCGTTTTGCGTCCAACCTCCGTAGTTTCATCGACACAAACCACTTTAGTAGGTAGTTCAGGAACACAAACCCCCCGTTTAATTGGAAACGCGTCAGTATTCCCTACCTGTGCTACAAGTTTGTTGAAATCGTTTGCTTCTGATTCTCTGAAGATTTGCAACACTGATAATTCTGTAGTACAGTCTTCAAAACGACCAGAAACCTCCAACGTCACAAATGCTACATTAAATAGCAATCGCCCAATGCATTCTGGGAAATACAATAATAATCTCTTTAGAAACAAAAATGCAAATCCGGAAGTTATTGTGAATATTTCGATGAATTCTACAAAAGCTGGCACTATAGTTACATTAAATTCATGTGGAGCACAAAATCTCAAGAATACTGACAGTAAACCAACTATCGCTGCTGCTGGTCATACGAGGCCGAATCTCTCAACACTACTATCAACAAAGCTGAATGTTGTAACTGCTATGCCCTCTCAAATGAATGTATCAACTACAGTGCCGACGAAACACAATGTTGCAAATGCAGTGCCGACGAAACCGAATGTAGCAAATTCAATGCCGTCTAAGGTGAATGTTTCAACTGTAGCGCCGACGAAATTGACTGCTGTATCTGCAATACCCTCTGACGTGAACGTATCGTCTGCATTACCCACAAACCTAAATGTTCCAACTGCAGTGAGGACTGAGATCAAGCGAAAATTACGACCAATGTTAATACCAACTTCTTCGTCAAATCCAAACGCAAACAATGTACAGTTATTTAAGTGTGAACTCCCAAAAGTCAATATTGTGAGAGACAATGATGTTATCAACAAAACAACTGTTGAAAATAAGACACTATGTTATAAACATAGTTCGACATTCAGAAATCCTACCTATACAAATGTCAACTCATCGGGACCTTATCATTGCCAGTTAGTAAACACGGGACCACACCCACGTGTAAGTTTTAGCGATGTTAACAACGTAGAAAAAGGTACAAATCCTAACCAAAACCCATTAGTAATTACTGTTTATCCAACAAATTATAGTTTGTCATCTGCATTGATACCATCATCGAAAAGTGTTCAAGCTAAAACTGTTCAAGTTAAAACTGTTCCAGCTAAAAGTGCGCCAGCTAAACCTGTTCCAGTTAAAAGTGTTCCAGCTAACACTGTTCCAGCTAAAAGTGCCCCAGCTAAACCTGTTCCAGTTAAAAGTGTTCCAGCTAACACTGTTCCAGCTAAAAGTGCTCCAGCTAAAACTGTTCCAGCTAAAAGTGCTCCAGCTAAAACTGTTCAGGGAAAAATGTTGATGCAAACTGAAAAGTCTTTACTTAAATCTCCGACAGTATACACTGCTGTGCGTAAATTGACAAGCCAAACAACAAGCTTTCAGATACGTCCACCTAACAATATGAGCAGTCAGATACGTCCATCTAACATTATAAGCAGTAGTAATGCATCGTTAAAAAATTTGGGCAAACTTGTTTCTGTCCTTCCGAAAACCGTGCACAAACAAACAGCAACAGCTTCTGCTGAAAGTGTTCTCGAGAACACGAGAGAAAAACTTGAACAAAAATTAGTAGAAATTTTAAACAAGACAAGTGATAATCCGGATGTTTTCAACCATACCAACACAAAGCTAGTGAGTTCAAAAAAACAAATGTTATCGACAGCTAATCATCCTACAAAATGTGTTGTATCAGCAACTTCTCCAGGTATTACCATTATTCCACCAACTATAACTATCCCACCTAAAGAAGTCATTGTGCGGCCGCCCATTATTGTTAAGGTCATAAATCATGTAGATACGCAATCTAACAATTCTGTATCTATACTTCCAAAAGCAGGTGGATTACATCCTCAAAGTACAACAATGAAAAAAATGACCTTTGTTTCGCCGTTAAAAACACTTACCGTAAGTGATGCATTGAAACATTCGGTTGGTTGTTCTTCAGCTAGACCGTTGAAGACAACAACAGTGACACAGCAACTTCCTGAGATGTACATCCGTTCTAATAAACAACCAACGGCATCTGAACAAAATAAGTATTCAAAAACAACAATGGTGAGTCAAGATGTTCATTATTATGTTGAGAATGATTCGACATCAGTAGACCCACGTGATCTAATAAATCAACAGAATAGAGGTAATATATCTGTCAAATTGCCTTTGACTTCGAAAGAAGACATCAACTTGAGTAAAGTCAACGCGGCTTCTCAATTTAGTGTGCCAATCATCGGATCACATAGCCAAGGCATAGGTACCGTTGGTCGTTTAGCTACTGCTCTTCCTACGGTGGAAACATCTAACATAGATTATGAGTCAAACTGCGAAGAAAATACAGAAAGTTCCGGAATTTTAATCGATTCTGTTTATTCGCTGCGGCAGAATGATCCTGAGGCACAAAATGGACTTTCAAGGGAGGCAATTTGGCCTAAAGTCGACAAAGAACAGATTAGACATTTTGCTTATCAGTTTGATTGTAATGTTCAACGCGCAAACGTGAAATTAGATAAAGAAACTAAAGAGGATGATCGGCTCAGAGAACCTTGTTTTGTTGTTCTCAAGAGCTCAAACGACGGATCGACAGCTATTGATTCACGGTGTTCTCTGAAATGTAGGAGACCTTTTGTAAAAAGATTAAGTGAAAGAATTGTTCGAAAAGGATTGAAATCTAATAAAATAAGTATAAGAAAAAGTATTTATAGATCGGCAAAAAAACAACAGAAGTCATTCCCAGTTAAATCTGGTCAAAATCAACAAAAGGAAAGACTGCAAAAGAAGTCATCTCCAGGTCAATCTGGTCAAAATACACAAAACACTAAGTCTTTATCTCTTGAACCTAATGCTATGTCTTCTGCACAAAAAAGTGCAATTGTACCGCCAACTTCCGTGGCAAACAGACCTGGAAGAATGTTGCCAAATCCAATAAACACAGTTGCTAAAGTTAATGAAACGATCACCGATAAACAAGGCAACAAATTTATGATGATAAAGCTAGGCAGTAAAACTATACTTATCCCAACTATCAATAATGCTGATAAACCCAAAGCTTACGTTCTAGAATGTGATCCGAAAACATCACTCCAAGAAGCCATTAAACAAGTAACAAAACAGCATATGGCCTCTTTTCCGGATAAAACAAATACATCCATTTTATCATTAGCCAGCTCAAAACCGTCGGCAACTGTAACTAGACAAACGCCTAATACTTCTAACGTGGCAACCTCATCATTTACGGGTTGGGCTTCCGCTTCAACTACTTCTGCGCATACGATATTACCAATGAACAGAGTGAAAAGCGAACCTGTTACTGCAGGATACGGAGATGAACAAGAGAATCATGATTACACCGTAACAGTAAAAACTGAACCCGAGATTTCTGGCGATAGAGATGAATCAAAAGATAATGACAGTGGTCCTTCAAAAAGCAAAATTGCCAGAACAGAAGGTGCTGTAAAGACTGAAAGTGCATCTGAAAGAATAAAACGTTTAAGGGATGAACTAAAGACTCAAGAAAAAGCTTTGGAGGAAGTTAGACGCAAAAGAAAACTAGACACGTCTCTTTTGTATTAAATTTATATAGACAATTTCTCCACCAAACTACGAGTCGACAGATATAAACGCGAAAATGAAAAAAAAAGAAAATATTTTTCATAATGTTCATTGAGTAAATATATCGAGATAAATGAAACATTTTCAATACCTAGATACACTTTTATATTTGCCAGTAAAAATGTTATTGGCATTTTTGTTTTTACGATGACCTCAAAGTGAAACCAAGATTGTTTCTAATGAAAGCCATTCTTTATCAAACAAAACACGGTTTAAGATTTTATTCATAGGCGATATTTTAGGGGTCTAACAATTTATTGGTTTAAAAGTGGCGTACATTTATCATAAAGAAAGGTATTCTAGCATTTAAATTACGGGGATAAGTAAAATACAAAGGTTATAGCGGAATGTGTTGTAAATATTTATTTGTGCAATTTCTTACTGTTAATTTTTTAATTTGAATGTTTTTCCCCAATTGTTTTAAATTTTTTTCTATGTGTTTTAAATATTGGGCTGAATAAATGTAACTATATGAAAGTCAAGTGAGATTTCGTTTGAAAGAGACTTATAAGTACTTAAAAACCCTAATTTAAAGATCAGTACTGTATGTATTTTATAGCGGTTCTTAGTGATGAAAATATGAAAAGTTAGAGTTAAAGGTGAATGCGGTCAATGTTCTTAACTGTCATTCAATGTTGTACAACATAAAAAGATAAAGTTTATTTAAGTTTTTGTTTTATAAATAAACTATTTTCCCCAGTGTTCACAATTGTCTCAAAGAGTGACATGTTACACCATTACTTCATATTACTACGTCAGTAGCACAAATCACTAATACGATTGGTTGATAAAATAAAATGAACACAGCACACATATAATAGCTGGTGTTAACAGAAAACTATGCCAACATAACAAAATCGACAGTCTGGAAAAGTACCATAACGTATATAAAACTTCGTTTATAACAATATATTACTTAAATAAAATTGAGAATGGAAATGGGGAATGTGTAAAAGAGACAACAACCCGACCATAGAACAGAACGTGAACATTACCAACAGGTCTTCAATGAAGCGAGAACTTCCCGCACCCGGAGGAGTCCTTCAACTGGCCCCTTAACAAATGTATGTACAAGTTCAGTGATAATGAACTCCATAAGTAAATGGAATTAAAAATAATACAAGACTGACAATGGCCAGAGGAAAGGCGGAAAAATGCGACGGGGTTAAACATGTTTATGAGATCTCAACCCTCCCCCTATACCTCTAGCCAATGTAGAAAGTATAACAATACGCACATTAAAATTCAGTTCAAGAGAAGTTCGAGTCTGATGTCAGAAGATGTAACCAAAGAAAATAAACAAAATGACAATAACACATAAATAACAACAGACTACTAGCAGTTTACTGACATTCCAGCTCCAGACGACTTCAATTAAACTGATTGAAAGATTATGTCTTCATCATATGAATATCAGGCACACTCCTTCCCGTTAGGGGTTTAGTATCATATCATCATACCATATATGAGAAGAACACAACCAGTGTCATGCCACCAACTGTTTTTTTTAGATAAATGTGTTAGTTCCGTTGCAAAGACCATATAAGTGAATCAATATTAACGCCAAAATATGCAATCTTTAATGACCTGACAACAGTATCGTAACTATATTCCTTCTTGATAAGTCTATTTAAAGGTGTTAGCTTCTGATGTGAATACTGACATGTTTGTGCTTTATAAAGAATATTTTCATAAAAAACTTGAACGTGTAAGGAGTCTGCATGTTGAGCTATATTTACGAATGATGTCCATATACCGATCGGTGATGAAATTTAGTAAATGTTTTGACTAGTTTGTGATGTCGAAACCCCCTAAAAAAAATCAGTAATACATAAAAGTTCTCTCGTTTAAATCTAAAACATTGTTACAAACACGAGCGAATCGTACAAGTTGAGATATATTAACACCGTAAGATGGTGGCAAGGGAACGTCACCATCTAAAAATGGATAATTAACGATAGGAAAATAAAAATCATCTCTTTTATTATAAATTTTATATATACTATTCATATAAAAAAACAAACACAAAAATATTAATAAAGCTGTTAATTGTCAAAAATATGCACGACCAAACCCAGTGTTCCTGTTATCAGACCATGTAGGTGAATCCGGCATTATTCTACTAGCAATAAATAGAGGCCGAATATAACAAAAACTCATAAGTCGACATATCGTAAAAATCATAGTACAAACGAAAACCAACGAAAGAAATAAAACACTACAATAAGATTGAGAATGGAAATGGAGAATGTGTCAAAGAGACAACAACCCGGACACTGAAGAGTAAAAACAACAACAGAAGGCCACCAATGGGTCTTTTACACAGCAAGAAAATCGCGAACCCGAAGGGTAAAACATATTCTGCTCCGCATGTGGAATCCGTCATGTTGCTCAAGGTAAGTACACTTAAATTGTGGTTGTCTCGTGTGTAAACCATAACTTCTCTAATCATTACCAATTACTTAATTACCTGGAACCTGTTGAAAAAATATTTTATGAGCAACATGGAGTTCATTTGTATAAATTTAATTATGATAGACGGTCAAATTTTCTAACTTAAAACAAAATGATTGCACATCTTTTTGCAGATCAGTGAAAAGTTTAGATGTCGTCTTCAAGATATCATTGTTAAGAGTAACAGATTTCAACATCGAATCCTGTGCGTAACGATTTCTACAATTTTGGCAGTTACAATTTAAATCGCTCGGTAAACATCGAAATTTAGATTAAAAAATGATTTATCTGAAGCGCAGAAATGTATCGCAGTCGATGAAGGTGTTTCCAAGGATTTTTATAGCTAACTATACAAAGCCTTGGTGTTTCTGTGTCGTTTAAGGCAGAGTTGATCTTGTGTATATATTTGTTTGTGTGTTTCGGAGAAGTCGGATACTGTTGGTGGTTGATGATATCTTTTCGGTAATTGGGGGGAATTCCTGTTCTTTGAGGATTATGTATTTTTGTGATAGTCGTGTGTAGTCATGCAAATAGGGAGGTCTGTATCATGAATTAACAGATACTAGAGTGCATGGTTACCAAAAAGAATAATGTTATGCTATTAAAGATAAGGTAGAGAATATTTGACAAAAAATAAATGATAGAAAATAATACACGGGGAAATGAAGCATAGAATAAGTTAGCAGTGGAACCTTACCCGAGTGAATCAATTCTTCTATAGTCTCATGCCATCAATTGACGGTAATCTTTGTTTGGTCAACCTTTACATAGCCACACTTGACTTTTTTCAGAATATTGAACATACAGAAGCCTTTCAAGTCAGATTATACATAATTGATAGATTGCCGGTAATTGCTTAACTTCCCGCACAGGACAGAATAAAATTTGGGCGAGACAATTTTCAGTATACACATAAATTTTAGAATGACACTTGCAAACAATGGCAAAACTTCAAATTTAAACTTAAGCAATAAGAAATTCCATTAAAAAATAGGGAGTGTTATCACGTGATTCCGAAAAGAATGTTTATCAATAACTGCATAAATTTAACTGAACTATCTACTATGTTTTTGCGTGTCCAAAAATGCAGAACGATGCCATCATAGCGATTAGTTTGGTAATTAAAGGAACATAGTAAATGTGATTCACCGAATTTAAAGAACAAACGCTAGAATTTCAGTTAGAGAAAATATGATGGAGAGAGATTAAAAGTTATTAATTTTACCTAATTTTTGTCGAGCAAAAGTTGCAGAAAGCTTGACATAGGGATAGTGATCCGGCGGCGGCGGCGGCCGTTAGCTAACTTTTTAAAAGCTTTATATTTTAGAAGGTTGAATACCTGGATGCTTCATACTTTGTATATAAATGCCTCATGTTACGAAGTTTCCATCAGTCACATGTCAAAGGTCCTTGACCTCATTTTCATGGTTCAGTGACCACTTGAAATAAAAGTTCAGATTTTTTGTAATGTTGAATTCTCTCTTATTATAAGTAATAGGATAATTATATTTGGTATGTGCATACCTTGCAAGGTCCTCATGCCCCTCACACAGTTTTCACTTGACCTCGACCTCATTACATTGATCAGTGAACAAGATTAAGTTTTGGTGGTCAAGTCTATATCTCAGATACTATAAGCAATAGGGCTAGTATATTCGGTGTATGGAAGGACTGTAATGTGTACATGTCCAACTGGCAGGTGTCATCCGACCTTGACCTCATTTTCATGGTTCAGTGGTTATAGTTAAGTTTTTGTGTTTTGGTCTGTATTTCTCATACTTTATGCGATAGATCTACTATATTTGTTGTATGGAATGATTGTAAGGTTTACATGTCTAGCAGGCAGATGTAATCTGACCTTGACCTCATTTTCATGGTTGAGAGGTCAAAGTTTAAGTTTTTGAGTTTTGGTCTTTTAATCTAATACTATATGCCATAGCCTAGGTCAACTATATTTGGTGTATGGAAATATTTTGTGATCTATATGTCAGTCGCGCAGGTTTTATTTGACCTCGACCTCATTTTCACGGTTCATTGCTCAGTGTTAAGTTTTTGTGTTTTGTTCTATTTTTCTTAAACTACTAGTATAAGTAATAGGTCAACTATATTTGTTGTATGGAAGCATTGTTAGCTGTACATGTTTGCCTGGCATGGTTAATATAATCTGACCTTGACCTCATTTTCATGGTTCATTGGTCTGTGTTTTGTTATCTTGGTTGATGTTAAGTTTATGTGACAGTTTTTAATAAATCTTTATACTTAGGACTATCAACATAATATCAATGTTTAGTAAAGAAGGCGAGATATTTCAGCGTGTGTAGTCTTGTTTTATGTAGGTACTGAAATAAGTTTTAATAAATGGAAATCAGAAGCAAGCTACATCTTTTTTATTTGCGTCTATATATATAGTATGATGTTTTCAATCTTATCAATGTAAATTAAAATAAGGGACGACATCAAAAGTTCAATGAAGGATAAAAAACTTAATTCACATAGTTTTTTCACTGAACCCCCCCCCCCCCCCTCTTTCCCCAACAGGAATGTTGACCCCCAACCCCCAAACTATTTGATTTAATTTTTTTTTTATCCTACATGATGTCATCGATCTTTTGATGTCGTCCCTACGCAAGTAAATTACATCTTTTCAAAGAAGCCCAAGTACGGAAATTGCTTTCCCGGGATACGATCCGATATTACTAAGACAAGTGCATTTCCGGTAAAAACTTTCAACAACGTTTTTTTACTAAAAATGATAAAGAGAAAGAATTAATAAGATAATAGAACTTACCCATCATGTCTGTGATAATAGAGACTTCACTTGGAGATTTTACAATCGACCTGTTCACTGACGAAAGGCCAAAATGTAATTAGTTATTTAAACATCAGATATTACTCGATTTATTTCACTTGACTGGGCGGAGTTTAACCGGTTCGCTCATAATAAACCAGTCCATCTATAGATAGGTGTTTTAGGATAAACTCATCAATGAAGTGTCTAGTCATTCTTTTGTAAATTCGTTTGATGACACTGATTGGTGAATATGAAATCAGTATTAATTATAACGGCAATCATCCTTATCACACACATTTTCAAATAGACTGTCCACATGCAAATTAAAACGTTAGCTCCGCCCGATCAGTTGAAATAACATTGGTAATACATGTACATAACACTTTACACAAGTTTGACTCGTCACTGAAAATAATTGTCTCTGCTTTTCACAATAAAAGAATTTAATTTTGACATAAACATAGAAACGATTTCATTTCATCGTTTCAGTTCAGAATGTGAAATTGAATTTCAAGATGCCAAGATATTTAAAAACACTACCACTGCCACTGGAAATCTTACAATTTTTTTTAAACACTTCTGTTTTTTAGCAAACTATATATATGTTATTTTAACTTTCAAAAGCTTAAACAAAATTGGTAGATAAAAAAATCCATAGTTAATAGATTATGAGCACATTTATTAAACCCTTATTGGAAGTCATTTTTTGAATATTGCAATCTTTTAGATATGTTAAAAAATTATGTCTGAAAAGAAAATAATTTTAATTCTTCGTTGCAGGTTGTAAAAATTTCCTGAAGTTATGCAAAGTCAAGTATTATAACTTCTGCCTATTCCATTCTGTTCAGGTATGTATGCTTTATATAAATATAGATGTGTTCTGTTAGTACTCTTGGCTTAAAATGTTAAACTTCCCTTCTTTTTTGACAGAGAAACATAACTTCTCTACTAGGCCTGAAGTCAGAAATGTCTCCAAAAGCAATTATATATTAAGAATTGTAACTGCCTATCTAATTTTATATAGCTTTTTTTTTAATGTGGGAATTTAATGTCATATGAGTGAGAAATAGGAGTATGTTTTCTACTGCATTTGAACATTCTTGAATAGAAAATAACAGTCAGATGGATAGCACATGTTGCATAAGATAAACTTGACACTATATAGCTACCATGACTACAGCTCAGGTGGATTTTGCTTTTTCCACCCATCCACAGTGGGAGTGGGCACCTGATGGGCAAAAAAATTCTAGCTTGTCCACTCTGCCCACCCATATGAGTGTGCATGTAATTTCTCTTGTTTAATCAAAATACATAAAAGACTTGCAGGTACAATCAGTTGAAAAAAACAGATAAGCATTTGTAATCAATATTTTTACAAAAAAAGAGATTAAAGCTGGAGTGGGCATGGGTCCACAGTGGGTCGGCGCAAAAAGCAAAATCATCCCAGGCTGTGATATTGGTCAATACATTGCTTATCTAAAGAAGAAAAGTGGTAATCAGAAACTTGAAATTGCAAGGATTGTCATCATGTTTTATATTCCTAAAATCAACTGCAATATTAAGAGTGTAATACATAATTAAAAAAATATGTTTTTCTTTTCAAATTTAAGAGAAAATTTTATTTTACATGAAAACAAAATAATAAGTGCGAGTTATACTTATTTCAGAGAAATTTCATAGCTCAAACTGGTGATCCCGATGGAAATGGTAGAGGGGGAGAATCTATTTATGGGTAAGTTTTCTTCTACTGCATGTATATCCTTCTAATCAAGGAACACCACAAATGTATGAGTAAAGAGAATAATACCATGTCTTTGTTTATTGGATTTACAGTAGTAACCATCTATGTGTTAAATTTTTTTAAAAAGAGTTTATCAATTAGATTCTGCTTAACAGTTTATTGTGAAGTTCTCAATGTTTAGATTATATTGAAAGTACATACAAATGACATGTGTTTTTAAGAGGTTCTCAAACATAGAAACTGTGCACTAAAAGCCAACAAAATATGTCAATTTATTTGAGAAAAAAAACAGGTAAAAAGAACTAACAAGATTAATATGTGAATTTTTAAGATTTAAAAAAAAAAATTCAATATAATGTTGAAAAATCATTTTTGTAAATTATTAATTATTTCATTAGTGATTTATTTCATATTTGTTTGTAGAACTTTATATGGAGAGCAAGCCAGATATTTTGATTGGGAGTTTGTGCCTAAAATAAAACATGTAAAACAAGGTCTTGTTTCTATGGTAAACAATGGCAACAATATGCATGGATCACAGGTAATGATATTTTGATCTTCATAGACAGTACCGGTAGACATTGTTAGGTAATGAAATACAAAAGCTCTGAAATAACCATTATGTAAAAGGAACAATAACTTTCATTCCTTTTGAAAGTTCCTGCTACATAAAGAGACAGAATTTGAAGAGAATTTTAAATGCAAACATAAAAGAATCATAATTTTAAAAACCAAATATACAAAAAGTTAAAACAGATTAGAAAACATTAAAAAAAAAAATGAAGGGGAAAAAAAATCAATTGAAAGGGTGTTTTTCAGTTTAATTTTTAATACATTTTAAGTTTTTTTGTAAATGATGATTTATCCATACAAGGTTGTGTTTGAGCTGTTAATTAGTTATTATGTTTATTTCATGTCCATTTCACAGTTTTTCCTGACTCTTGGTGATTCATTGGACTACTTGGATGGTGTACATACAGTAATTGGTGAGATCACCGAAGGGTTGGAGGTCATCCAGAAGTTAAATGAAGCATATTGTGATGAAAAGTTCAAACCATTCAGGGATATCAGGTAATGTTTTTTGATGAACAGACAAAGGACTTCTCATACAGTTTATTTATATAAAGAATCTCAAATACTGTGCACTGACTAATTTTTTCAATGTATTTTTTGCAACTTTGGCGAGTATCATAACCCTTACAGCTTAGTAAATTCTTCTTTCTACTGATTATGCAATTTTAAAATTTTGAATTATTTCCCTTTGGTCATAAAGTTACATGTACATTGATCAGTTTTCATAAATTTTACATTTTCTATTATGTACCAAACAAACTGAAGTTAATTAGTAATATAGAAACTATTAAAGCAGTTATTCTAAAATTAGAAATATTTTATATTTTCAACACTTATTTGTTCTGCCTAATAGAGGCTTCCCTTCAAAATTTGTCATAAACTATGTCATAATATCTGTTCCTAATGGAACAAATATTCTATACACATATTCTGTAAGGAACAAATATTATTATTATTATTACAAGGCATTTTTATAGCACATTATATGACACTACAATTACTTTAAGCGCTTTACATGTTACAACAAATGTTAAAAAAATATTCTTATAAATACTAAAATTTGTTGGAAATAATATAACAGAATATTTATTCCACTAGAAACTTCTATTGCATAACAATATGCATCATTTGTACAGTTTGTACAGTAATGTAAACACTACAATCATAACACATCATTAATATTAATAATGATCTATAAGTTTGAATTATGTTTATTCCAGAATACACCACACTATCATCTTAGAAGATCCTTTTGAAGATCCACCAGGTTTAGATATGCCAGACAGATCTCCTTCTCCCCCTCCAGCAGTTATTGAGGTAAAACCTCTTTCCAAGCAGTTGGTTTGATGAACTCATTTTAATTAATTTAAGAAATAATTCTTTCATGCCATGCTCTATGCTCATTTTAACATGGATAGGCATTATATTTGTTAATATCTTAATACCGAGCGTTAGCGAGGTATTAAATGTTTACAAATATAATGCCTACCCATGTTAAAATGAGCATAGAGCATGGCATGATAGAATTATTTCGATTCTAATAGGAATATTTTGAACTTTTGTACTTCGAAGTGGACCTATAGTAGACACTCGATTTGTCGCCATTTTGATTTGATGAACAAAAACGTTATAGAAAAATCAACAGTTTATCAATAATAAAAAGAAGAGAAACATTTAAACTTACTTTTATAATGTTTTTATTTAATTTCCTAGCAAGCAACACCAACAAAAATGGCCATTTTGACATCTGGTTTTGTTCAAAATTCATCTGACGTTGCAATATCAATTGTGACGTCAATCACGTGCAGCCTATGTTCTATTCGAATTAGAACATGGCTTTGTATCTAAAGCTAAAGAAGAACGTCATATTAGAATTTATATGTTTCAATGTTAACAGTTGCAAGTGTAAACATTCTGCAATTTTGAAGTTAAGGGAATTTTATGTATGAAGAAGGTTTTCAAACATTGTTTTTTTTTTTTACATTTTAGCCTCATGTGGTTCTCATTGTTTTAGAGATTTAGTATAATGATTTCCAAAAAACACAAAGTAATCTTTTCATTCAAAATGAAACAAAGCAAGCTTAACTTTTTTCACTGCATAAGTTCAGTAATTTATTTTACAAAGACAGTAATTAAATAGTACTAAGTAAGATTTTAATGTTTAACAGCGAGCACGTTTAGCTGCTGATGCTGAAATTGATGACCTGGAAGGAATGACAGAAGAAGAAATTAGAGAAATTATGGAAGAGAGAGAAGAAAAAGCCAATGCCCAGTTATTAGAAATGGTAAGACAGTTTAAAGGGAATATATTTTGTGAATTTCAAATATTTTCCAAAATCATTGCCAAATTTTGTTTGGTAGAATTATAATGATCACGACACTAACGACAAAAAACAATTCAAACTGCCTAACTCAAGTGTTAGGATTACACAGGTAAATGAGCTTTTCGTAGATACCATGCTTAAAATGTTTTACACTAGACACACATTTTGAGTACTGGACTCCATAGTAACAGTCAAATCAAAAAGGCTAAATAATATTTGAGAGCATTGACGACTAAACCACTTTTTAATGCTGTAAGCAGGGCATTTTATTTCTGAAATTTAAGAAACGTATTCATATGATAGGAAATCAAAGTTTAGCATGTCATGACAATTTATGTTTTACAAACCCAAAATTACAAAAAAAAAATTGAGATTTTTTTTCTAGAGATATTTTACCTGTCTTTACACTAATATTACACATCTTTTTTTAATAGATAGGAGATTTACCTTCTACAGATATCACAGCACCTGAAAACATTCTATTTGTTTGTAAACTTAACTCTGTCACTACAGATGAAGATCTGGAAATTATATTTTCAAGATTTGGTACAATAAAAAGGTAATTTATATACGGTTAGCACAAATTATTCTTCTTAATGTTGAGTCTGAAATTGTTAGAATGAGTATTCTGGTCCTGCTGCAATGAATAATATAAAAATAAGGAGATGTGATATTATTGCCAATGATACAATTATCCACCAAAATTCAAATGAGGTAGATGTAAGCAATTATTGACAATCGTACAACCTTCCCTTACAGCTAATCCAAAGCAAAGAAATATTTAAGAATGAATATAGTATATAGAGATGGGGTATAATGTCAATGAGTCAAATATCCACCAGAGATCTTATGACATAGAAATTAGCAATGTTAGGTCACTGTGTGGCCTTCAACAATGAGCAAAATTCCTCACTGAATAGCAAGCTATAAAAGGAGATGACAGATAAAGAACAATCCAAACTAGAAAACTAGCGCCATGATTTAAGTTCAAAAGAGATAATGAAAACAAATATGATATACAGCAACAAAAGACAACCTCTAAAGTCCTGACTTTGGACAGTGACATACAGACTTTGAAATCAAAAATTATGTTTCAATGTCAGTGTTAGACTTATTATGTCATAAACATCATAGAAAAAACTTTGAATCAACAATTGAATAAGAAGTCCCAAAAGGACAACATTATATAATAACTGGAATTTCCATCAATATTTTAACCGTTATAGAAATATAGCATAGCTAAGGACTATTGCAACTGACCTAGACAAATGATAATTATCTAGACCTTAATTTCTACAATTATAAATTGAATTCTTAAACTTTTCATATGAGGAGTTGATATAATCTATTTAACACACGTGAGAGGGGTTGACAATAAGTTTTTAAGAATTCCAGTTAATTTCTAGCTCTTTATATGTAATATTTATGTTTTCAGCTGTGAAGTGATCAGAGATCAGAAAACAGGAGAGTCCCTACAGTATGCCTTTATTGAATTTGAAAAGGTATCATTAATGTTAACATAAATACTAAAGACACTTTATATTAAAGTTAAAAGTAACCTTTCCTACTCATACAGAGTTGGAATTGGTATTAGGGGAAGGGGTAAATGTTTCAGCTTTTAGTTTTTAGTGTTGACATGTTTATATTTTATAAGATTATAAGCATTTGCATTTATTATTTTTACCAAAAAAATGATAAAAACAGTAGTGGACATAGATAAGTTTTCAGAACATGGATAAGAGCAAATAGCAAAGTCCAAATGAGTCTTTTTTGTCTCTTGTGTTACATGTCATGGACATTATAAACTTGATTTGAAGACAGCAACCCAAAATATCAACAACCAAAATATGTCTAGAGGTAAAAGTACAATCTATAACTGTCTAAAAAATATGTCATGTCTTCTTTAGTCAAGAGACTTAAAAAGCAATGTATAAAATAAACAGAAACTAGCAAAATACATGAAGATACGACATAAAGAACATTGATTAGGTTTCAGGCTTAAAAAATTGTTTCATAGTGACCCTGTGTAAATGTCATTTTTAGCTCACCTGGCCCAAAGGGCCAAGTGAGCTTTTCTCATCACTTTGCGTCTGGCGTCGTCCGGCGTTAGCTTTTACAAAAATCTTCTCCTCTGAAACTACTGGGCCAAATCAAACCAAACTTGGCCACAATCATCATTGGTGTATCTAGTTAAAAAATGTGTGGCGTGACCCGGTCAACCAACCAAGATGGCCGCCACGGCTAAAAATAGAACATAGGGGTAAAATGCAGTTTTTGGCTTATAACTCAAAAACCAAAGCATTTAGAGCAAATCTGACATGGGGTAAAAATGTTTATCAGGTCAAGATCTATTTGCCCAGAAATTTTCAGTTGAATCGGTCAATCGATTGTTGGGTTGCTGCCCCTGAATTGGTAATTTTGAGGAAATTTTGCTGTTTTTGGTTATTATCTTGAATATTATTATAGATAGGGATAAACTGTAAGAGCATTAATGTTCAGCAAAGTAAGATCTACAAATAAGTCAACATGACCAAAATGGTCAGTTGACCCGTTTAGGAGTTATTGCCCTTTATAGTCAATTTTTAACCATTTTTCTTAAATTAAAGTAATCTTTTACAAAAATCTTCTCCTCTGAAACTACTGGGCCAAATTAATCCAAACTTGGCCACAATCAACTTTGGGGTATCTAGTTTAAAAAATGTGTGGCGTGACCTGGTCAACCAACTAAGATGGCCGCCACGGCTAATAATAGAACATAGGGGTAAAATGCAGTTTTTGGCTTATAACTCAAAAATCAAAGCATTTTGAGGAAATCTGACATAGGATAAAAATGTTTATCAGGTCAAGATTTATCTGCCCTGAAATTTTCAGTTGAATCAGTAATCACTGAATTGGTAATTTTGAGGAAATTTTGCTGTTTTTGGTTATTATCTTGAATATTATTATAGATAGAGATAAACTGTAAACATCAATTATGTTCAGCGAAGTAAGATCTACAAATAAGTCAACATGACCTAAATGGTCAGTTGACCCGTTTAGGAGTTATTGCCCTTTATAGTCAATTTTTAACAATTTTCATTAATTTGGTAAATTTATGTAAATTGTTACCAAATATAGTTCTCTGTTACTAATGGGCAAGTTCATTATAGATATAATTGTAAGAAGCAAAATCGTTCAGTAAAGTAAGAAATTCAAACACATCACCATCACCAAAATACAATTTTGTCATGAATCCATTTGTGTCCTTTGTTTAATATGCACATAGACCAAGGTGAGCGACACAGGCTCTTTAGAGCCTCTAGTTTTTGTATTGTATATGAACCCTCTAGGAAGATAAGTTGTAGTAAATAATTGTGTTTACCTTTTTTGAATAAAGATCTGTTTGATATTATTGATATAAAGAGAAATAAAACATTTTTTTAGAAAAAAGATTGTGAGAGTGCATACTTCAAGATGGATAATGTTCTTATTGATGATAGGAGAATTCATGTGGACTTCAGTCAGTCTGTCTCCAAAGTCAAATGGAAAGGAAAAGGTAATACTGTGGATTCATTTATTTTCGTGGGTACCAATTTGGGTACCAATTTTCGTGGATTAAAGAAAACTTACATGTTCGAGGATATATGATTTCGTGGTTTTACCGAAGTCTGCTTACAAGCCTTTAATGATTTTTTTATTCATTGAACATTTAATTCTGTGGTTCACCTGTATGAAATTCTAGAAAATTGGTATCCAACGAATAATAATGAATCCACAGCAATATTTAAATGGCACAAAATAAAAAGAGATTCTTCTGTTACTTTTAGGTTATGACATGTTAGTAATTAGTCAAACATATTTATTTTTTCTGTGACTAATGTCTTACATTATGAATGGCAAAAATCAAATCCTATGAGCAGTCTTTCATTTATTTTTGCAATAATTTAAATGGTTGACATTTCTGAGTAAACAGAAATATACATGTTTGTTTACAATGGAAGAAGCAAAAATACATATAAGACTTATGCTTATAAATTGTCTTCGTAATTAAAAAATTTGTTACATTTTTAAAAAACATCCAAAGAGTAAGGGCTATAACAGTTTGTTCATTCTCTCTTGCAGGAAAAGGTGTGGAAACAATAAAAGAAGATCCAAAGAAACCAAAATATACAATTAAAGATAAATCACAGAGACAAGACAAGTATCCTTTCAAGTCAGGAATATGACAGTTCTTGTCCATTCGTTTATTGATGTGTTTTGTCATTTGATTTCGCCATGTGATTAGGGACTTTCCGATTTGATTTTCCTCTGAGTTTAGAATTTTGGATTTTAGTTTTTTCTGTTTCATGTTGGTTTGCTTTTTGTGGTGTTTTTTTTCTGTACATGTACTGATTTTGTATCATGGTTTAACACCACAAATCCCATCATAAAGTTAGAACATCAATTTCACCAAAATGGATTTTTTTATACCTTCACCCCCAGAAAGTATGAATTAACAAACATCCCAATATGACAGACACAAATTCATGTAAATTTTATAAGGCTGATTTCTCCACTTTATCAGATTATTTTCAGATCTGTATTATGCCAAGAAACATTTTTATAAGCATTACTATTGATTTTTTTTCTCTAAATGATGGAAAAGCAACTAGAAGAAAGAAAATAAAGATACAAAAGTCAAATCCTAGAATGTCAATTATATATACCTGTATAAAAATTCAGAGATGTGCTATGAATGCCACTGATACATCTGTGGACAAGATTCCATATGATGAAGATATAACAAAGGAGGTTGTATTAGATTATTTTATGGTAACCTCATTGTGTAAGCAACAAGTATGCAAACATGCTATGGATGGCAATGTGCTGCATCTTCTTATAAAGACTTTAAATGGACTTTAATATTGCATTTTGCCATTTCTAGCAGCTTGTTTTTATTAAATGGTATATTAAACCAGGTTTAATGCACCATTTTCTACATAAGACTATGCCTATACCAATTCAGGAATATGACAATTGTTATCAATTTGTTTAATTTGTTTGAGCTTTTGATTTTGCCATTTGATTAGATACTTTCTGTTTTTAAATTTTTTTGAAGTTCAGTAAATTTTTATGAATTTTCTTTTTATTCCAATCTTGGGAACATACTTTAATAATGTGTCAATCCTTAGGATGAAAACTGTTAAGTAGAATTAACAATATATTTATACAAAGGAACATGTTGTACATATTTATCTTTAACAATCCACAGTAATTATGAACTGGTATTTGAAGAAAATGGTGATAACAAGAGTTCTAAGAAGAAACGTCAAGACAAGTCACATGACAGAGATGAGGATTACAGAAATAAGGTACTAGTACATGAAATAAATTTGTAGGCTATAGATTAGGTATGGGGAGACAATTTTAATAAAATAATGGCACAAAAACAAGGAGCATAATGTATTTGGGTTAGTTAGTCTTTTAAACTCAATCAGTTGTTAGTTATGTAAAAGTCCATCAAAGCATGTTTTTGATTTTTTCTAAACAAAATGTCATGTTGCCCAACTTATCTGAAAAGGCAATACATGTATATAGAATCTAAATGAATTATTTCCCCTTCATGCATTAACATGTTTATGTTTTTAAGTAAATACTTATATCCATTATAAAATTCTCTTTTACTGAGGTTGTTGTCATACAAAAGTATATAATCCTCAAATTTTGTCAAATGACTTGGATATTGATTTTATGACATTTGAATTATGGTTATATCCTCAAAATTTTGAAAGCCTTGGTTGTGAGTACAAACCCTTCTCGTGTACCTGCACTTGACTTAGATTTAATTAGATCACTTTCAAGTTCATCCATCACCAAAAAAAACTTGTCAGTTTTGTCAGGCGTGCCTTTGTGACATCATTTACCAGATAGAGGGGATCGCCTGTATCCCTGCACTATCAAAATTAATTAAGCGTCTTAGCGATCGTTATTGTGTGGCGTATAAAGTCCAACAATCAATCAATCAATCTAACATAAATATTTTGAAAAATGTAGTTTCATGCCACTGTGATATCTTGTTGTCAAATGTTGTTTTTCTAATTTTTGTCTATCAACTTATAAAAAATGTTGAAATACCAATGTTTGTTCAATTTCAGTGTGCGATAAATTACTAAAAGTACAAAAGTTAATGTCTTATTATGATTACAACAGGACATACAATGAGTAATTTATTTATTTTATTGTTCAAGATTTGTAAATTATAAATGCTTATAAAAATCCTCATTAAAGTCTTTATTAATTAAACTGTATGGAAAAATATGTTATCATGATTTGAAGATCATTGTGCTCTAGCTCATGTGCTGATTTATTTAGTCACATCAAAAACTAATGAAATAACAAATGGTTCATTTATTGCAGAAAAACAAGTTTTAATTTGCATATTAAAAATTTGTTTCAGGAACAAATTATAGCTTTATTTATAAAATGAATTTTAATTGGTATTCAAATCAGCAATATTTACACACTTCCTTACTCATTAATATTGTTTTGTACAAAAACACATTGCAATGTAACATGTGACTTATTTTCTTATTTCTAGTTTAGGGAATATTATTTTGGTTTTGGAGAGATGAAATTTTAAAGAAAAATTATTCTAACTATCATGCATTCACAACTGCTAAATTTATATATGGTATTTGCATTAGAAGAAAAAAGACTTTACTATTTGTTGATTTTGTTACAGTTGGTAAGCTATATATCAAGATATATTTTATTTAGATAGATAAACAACACAAAAACCACAAAAGATATCTAAGGAATATTTTGTGGAAATGAATATTTTATTTGTCAGGAAAAAAATGAGTTACTGCCCTTCTTCCAAGATATTCTGATAGGAATATGTATAGAGTAGCCTTGTACACATTGGAAAATATGATTAAACAGAGATATAAGGTCTGACTGTACTCTAACATATTACTGAAAGCACTTAACCATTAACTCAAGATTGTATTTAAATATTAAGTTTTGAAATTAAGTATTTATATTTTCTAAAGACATTTCATGCTGCTTAGTACTGTACCTCTCTGTCTAATTTTAAGGAAAGTTTATTCATTTATGTACTATTATAAACAACTTGCTGTGTCCTAGATCTTCAAAATTTGTTGGTCCAATGAATGACAAAAATGCCAAAGCTAACATCATTTAATATTATAAAAATGAGTTATATTTGTGCCAGCCTATGATAGTATTAAAATTAGTCTTCAAGTTTTTGGTTAATGTTGAATACTATAAAGTTAAAGTAAAATCATAGGTTTATTACTTTTAAATTACATGTTTATGCCAAGATAAGGTTTTTGAGCTAGTATTTTATTTTGTAATATTAATAAATCAAAAGTGGTTATCAGCAGAATCATTAAACTCTTTGTAAATCATATTGCATGTAATAATATGTAGACATGGATTGGGCTTTTCTGCATCTTTTCGTCTATTTATACAAAACAAAAATAATAAAATATCAAATGATTCATTTATTGTAGAAAAAGAACAAGTTTAAATTTGCATATTTAAAACATGTTTTAGGAATGAATTATTGCAATATTTACAAAATGCGATTAAATCGATGATAATTTTTATATTAAATGCATATTTTACATAAAATTTACAGATGTGCATAAGATAAAAGATTACATCAGTTTTGTATGGAATATGGGTAATATAATCTGTTAAACTGACTGTTAAACTAAATGCATTTTGAAAATTTGCATTTTATTGCAAAATTAGAAATTAATGCAAGGTTTTAATAATGTGAAAATACATCATTATGCATCAATTTCTGAAAATACATTATCACAAACTGATGAGAAATGAAAGAAAAGGGGCATTTTTGAACGAGAATTATCTCAACACATCTTACAGACCGTGCATGTATTAATGTTTTTTTTATAAAACTGATTCATTTGCTCATTGTTGAAGGCTGTACATTGACCTATAATTGTTAATTTCTGTGTTATTTTGGTCTTTTCTGGAGAGTTGTCTCATTGGCAATCAAACCACATCTTCTTTTATTGTATTTTGTTTACCTCAGTGGTTGATTTTAAACTGAAATTTTTAACTTATATTTCTGTCGGAATATTTCTAAATATTTTTTTTACTTCAAATAGAAATAAAGGCTGATTTTAGGTTGTCACAGAAAACATCCAGAGTACATAACTTTAATCAAGAATCATATAACAGTAATATATCTTGTTTTTGTCTAACTTGAATACTTTAAAAGATAAATAAAAATAAAAATGAGTTACTTCCCTTTATCCATGATATGTACAGTAAAACATACTCAAACTTAAACATTACCTTGAATGTCAATCATTGACTCAAGATACTGTAAATTTAGAAGTTATTACAATATTTTTATCTTTGTGAAAAATGCAACAGAGTTATTTACAATCACAATAAAGAACTCACAGTTTAAAAAACAAATTTTGAATTAAACAAATATCAAAAATTAAACATGTGTTTTAGTCTAAATTGACAAAATCACAATAATAAATGCATGCACAATTTCTGAACAGAACTGAAAATGAGTTTTTTATTTATTTTATTTTTATTAATTAATTGTTAATACATTAAAAGTGCTAATAGAAGCCCTATTAAAGTCTTTGTAAATCATATTCTATATAATGATATTAGACATAGATTGTGTTCTTCCCAATCATATGATTTAATTATTCAAAACAAAAAGTAATAAACACCAAATTCTTCATTTAATTTATTTTATGATAGCAACAAATTTTAATTTGCATATTTGAAACTTGTTTCAGGATCAAATCAGTGCAAGTGTAAATTTAGAATCTATTGCGAGGTTATTATAATTTGGGATAATGCGAACTGGCCGGGGCAGGGGTGCAGTTATCATTTTAATAAGAACTTTCATTCTGATATCTGGTGCATTATATCTGTATGAAGATTTTCTTGAAATCTAAAAAAATAATCTAGTATTTTTGTCAATTCTTCAAAAATGTCAATAATTTCTAAATTTATCAAAAGCCCATCTTCTATGTGTTTCTAGGTGGCTTTAATTATATTACAGTCTTGGTGATCTTTAAACTAGTTCTGCTTTCTTTGTAAAGTTAGCTTATTGGTTTCTTCTGTCCACAAGGGCCTCAGTGGTCAAGTGGTCTCAGTTGTTCTACTACTGAAATCACAAGCCTGTCTACACAAAGAGGTTGTGAATTTCAAACCCTGCCAATGTGGGTGCACTCGACACAAATCTTTCTTAACTAGTATTGTCAGTTTTCCTATCAAAAGGTTTAAGTTTGATCCAGGCACTCCAGCTTCCTCCACCAATACAAGTTGACCACCACGGAATACCCCCAAAATCATGAAAATGGTGCTTAAAAGTGGTGTTAAAACACCAACAATTGATCAATCAATCTTCTGTCCACATGATATATCCTTTAATCATTAATTAATTCACTCATTTTTATCCTGGACACCCTCTATTACAAGGCCTACTTATTTTAACAATGTTAATTTGTACTTGTCCTGCAGGAAATATTTGTCGCTGGACATAAAGCAAACAACAATAAATGGTATTTTCATTCCCTTTATTATAAATTTAGAAAGAAATCTACAACTATAACTGGTTTTAATTTGCATATTAGAAAGTTGCATCAGAAACAAATCATGATCATATTATAGATATCATTCAATTCAATGATTTTACTTTTAAATTTGCAGATGAGCAGATTAAATCAGTTTTACACACTATTTAAGTTCTAATATCTGTTAAACAGACTGTTAATGTGTTTGATTTTTTTTTGCATATCATTTTCAACAATAAATTAATATGATGTTTTTGGTTTTGATCAGGATACATCAATTTCTGAAAATGCAGTACTTAAAACTAACAGATTTAGATTTTGAATTAGAAATATTTTACTAAAATAAACTGATCAAACGGCTAAATTATTTAGGTGATGTTGAAATGGAAAGGTATGATAATGCCCTTTATTTGGCCCCTTTGAATACAAAAAAGACTGCATACCAATGTTAGCGGAATTGGCTTTGCTCATTGTTGAAGGCTGTATGGTGACCTATAGTTGTTAATGTCTGTGTCCTTTTGGTCTCTTGTGGACAGTTGTCTCATTGTAAATTGGCAATCATACCACATCTTCTTTTTTTATATTAGTTCAGCTTCTTTGTTACAAAAACTGTCAAAGTTTAGATCTTCTTATAATTACATAGAACTGAAATTAATTGTCAGATTCATTTATTTTATTTTGTAATATTAATAAATTAGAATTACTGATAAAAATTGCCAACAAAGTCTTTATCAATTATATTGTATGTAATGATATATATATATATGTAAACATTGATTGTAGATTACTGTGAATAAATAAATTTATTTATATTTTTATGCCCCACCTACGATAGTAGAGGGGCATTATTTTTTCTGGTCTGAGCGTCCGTCCGTTCGTTCGTTCGTTCGTCAGTCTGTCCCGCTTCAGGTTAAAGTTTTTGGTCAAGGTAGTTTTTGATGAAGCTGAAGTCCAATCAACTTGAAACTTAGTACACATGTTGCTTATGATATGATCTTTCTAATTTTAAGGCCAAATTAGACTTTTGACCCCGATTTCACGGTCCACTCAACATAGAAAATGAAAGTGTGAGTTTCAGGTTAAAGTTTTTGGTCAAGGTAGTTTTTGATGATGTTGAATTCCAATCAACTTGAAACTTAGTACACATGTTCCCTATCATATGATCTTTCTAATTTGAATGCCAAATTAGATTTTTTACTCATTTTCACGGTCCATTGAACATAGAAAATTATAGTGCAAGTGGGGCATCTGTGTACTTTGAACACATTCTTGTTATTTTATTTTTTAAGATTGATGAATACGAGTACAAAACAAAATGCCATTAATGTCTATATTTAATTGTATGCTGTGTAATAATATGTAGACATGCATTGTCTATATCATTGTACTCTTCCTCATACCATGCTTTGTTTATTAAAAACAAAAACTAATGAAATATCACTTGATTCATTGAATGTTAAAAAACAACAAGCTTTAATTTGCATATTTGACACTTGTTTTAGGAGAAAACCAAGGCCATATTTACACAGCTTTATTGTTGTTGTAGAGGTCCATGTAAATCAGTCTTGAAAGTAGATTTTCGAACTCTTTGTTTGATTTTCATGCACCTGCCAGCGTGAAATTGGTTTCCGTTCTCTAACTTAAGTTTGCCTTAACCAGATTTCATAAAACTTAATATACACAATGCTTATTTAGGGGCCTTGGTGGCCAAGTTTTCTTAGTATATCTACTACTATAATAGCTAGCCAGTCAACACTGAGGTTGTGAATTTGTGTATGTTCAATCGACTTCAATCTTAATTGACTAGGATTGTCAGTTTTTCTCCTGGTACTCAAGCTTCCTCCACCAATAAAAGTTGATGGCCAAATAGTGCTTAAAAGTGGTGTTAAAAAAACCTAACAAGCAATCAATTACAATGCTTATTACAATAGCACAGATCAAGTTTGAATTTTGGTGGTGTCACTTTTAGCTTCCTAGAGCTAAGCTCCTTTACAAATAGAATAATTGCTGAATTTAAGATTCATTCTCTGACTTAACTCTGCCTCAACTAAATGTTATGAAACTTATACCCAATGCTTATTACCACATTACTCATATCATGACAAATTTAGGTAAAGTCATGTTTACTATTCTTGGATTATGCCTTTTTGTAATATTGTATGCAAGTGCTTTCATCATCTGCACCCCACCCATCCATCCTCCATTTATTTCCATATATTTTAATTGTTTGGTTCCTCTTTTTATTGTCTTCTGTTTGTCAAACTTTAGAAATAGAACAGTTTTAATTGGCTTTTTTCAAACTTTCAGTTTCAGAAACTGGTTTGAATTGTTATACCTTTTGTTATTTTAAGTCTTTTATAGTTTACTTATACTATGAACTATAATTGTCTAATTTGCAATCTTACCTCATCTCATCATTGCTAATGGTCATATTTACAAATTAGATTCAAATAAATGATAACATTTTTTGAATAAACATTTTACTTAAAATATAAAGTAGTAGATCAATATTTGATAAAAATGATTAAATCAGTATTTCAGGGTAGTTAGTAATAAAATCTTCTAACGACTGTATATGCATTCTAAAATCTGCATATAACTATAAAACCAGAAAATAATGTAATAATTTTTAATAATAACAGGGTGCATTAATTACTGTAGCTTCATTATTATTCCTTCAATACAAATTTTTATAGATTTAGTGGATAAAGGTGAAACTCAAATTTTCAACAAAAACAAATTTTCTATAGGTTTATATACAGATATTGGTGGTGAAGTCAAATCCACAGAAATACATGTTTTTTTTTCTGAATCTATATATTATGTAAATTGGTATCAACAAAAATAAATGAGTCTTCAGTTGTTAAACATTTTTTACATTACCTCACTCTTAAATTTGAAATCCCAAAATGTCACGAAGTTGCAAGCATAACGATTTTCCAAGGATGGACAATAGCAGGGGAAGACAAACACAACACATTTGGGGGGTTTGTCCATTTGTTTGTCCCCCCAAGCTATGTCCCTTGGAAACATTAATTCTTTGAAAAATTGTATCATAAGTTTTCTCAAATTTAATAATTATTGCCATAATTTTAAGAAATTTATATCATATTCATAGGTATCAGCAATGTTTTGAACAAATTAAAGAAAATTAGTCAGAAAAAAATTATTTTTAAAAGATTTATGGTCTTTAAGTTTGGAAACATTAATTATAAGTAAAATTGCATTGTTATATGCAATGGGGCTGGTGTACAGAGTACTGTAACTTCCCTTTGTTATTTCATTTGTCTTAAAATGTGTAAATTTCAAGTCTTGTTTTGAATCGGCTTTGTCAACATTCATTTGACATAAACTTTATCGTTTTTTTTGTTGCAGACAAAACACAGAAGTAGATCGCGAAGTCCTGACAGGAGAAAACACAGGTCACCAGAGAGAAACAGAAGAGATGAAAGAAAAAGAAGCAATGACAGACGCAACAGATATTCTCCTCCTCAAAGATCTAGAGGAGAAAGGTACTCATCACCGTCAAGATATAGGGACAACAGGCAGAGGTCACCACATAGAGGAAAGGGAGACAACTACTTTACACCTCCAAGATATTGGGATGATAGAAACTCTCCATCAATGCAGAGGGAAAGAAAAATGGACAGACATAGGTCACCAGCACACAGGGATAGAGGAATAGAAGAGCGGAATAATAGCAGATTATCAGAAAAAGTAGTGGACAAAAAGAGGAATAAGAAAAAATATGAAAGTTCTGATAACGAATCATTAGATAGACAGAAAAGTAAAAAGAAAAAGAGACATTCAGTTAGTTCTGAAGATGAATCATTAGAAAGACAGAAAAGTAAAAAGAAGAAAAGAGTTTCAGTGAGTTCTGATGAAGATGAAAGAAAGAAGGCCAAAAAGAAAAAAACTAAAAAAAATGACAGTTCAGATGATGAACATGTTCCTTAAAAGAAGAAAAATAAAAAGGATCAGTTTTCAGATGATAGTGATGACAAGGAGAGTAAGAGTGGAAAGAAAAAGAAAAAGAAGAAAAAATATAGTAGCTCTGAGGAAGAACCAGTTAAACATTCCAAGAAAAAACAATATCGAACAAATTCAAAATCTGACAGTGAATCGCCACTAAATGATAGAAAATATAACTCTGATAAATATCAGTCTAAATCTGTAAAAGACTATAGAGAGAGAGATGAAAGGAGTGACAATCATAGAAAAAGAGAAAGAGATGAATATAAAGAAAAAAGAAGGTAACATTTGATCTTGTTGTTCAATTGTGGCAGCTGTTAATAGAGTAAATCCTACATAAAAAGAAAAATGCAATAAAATAAAATATTAAACATAAATGCAGATATTATTTCATATTTAATATGGATTATATGTGTTAAATGCATGTTGAATCCCCTCCCACTTTAGAAGAGAGATTTAAACGTTGTTTTATACCTATACACTTGGTCTGACCTTTTAAACATGTAAGAAAGATAATGAATCAGCATCTATAAGGGGGCGGTTCCAAGTGCAGTAAAACTTGGTTCAACCCACTACTTTCTTTTGAAGTGTCATTACCATGTCAGAAATATGTCAGTTGATCACCAACTGATTCTGTGAATAAAGTTTACAAAAATTCCCCCAAATTTGCCAGATAAAATTGTCAGATTTTCATTACCTATCTTGAAATATACTGTACCTTATTATCCAGATATAATTCATCTTGCATAATCTTCAATTTACAAAGTTATTTTTCTGTTCTATGTTCGTATATTGGTACCTAATGGGTTGACCTAAATTAACAGTGTATGTTTTGAGTAGTAAGATGTTAGAGGCCAAGGAGACCAGAATCTTTAAATTATTAACCAATTTCGTTCCTGTTCCATAGTCCTTGAGGGAAATATGCTGGTTTTCACTATTATTTCTGTTGAAAAATACTGAAAGTGTGCCGGTCCTTTACAAATTTGATCAAAACCTTAGGACCACCACTTTTTGAGAACTCTGCTGTTCTTTGTCTTAGAATCTAATACAATGTATTTCAAATACTCTTATGAACTAACAACATGATGTTATTACCTATGTTTGTATAAGAAGTGAGAGCCTCATGCTTTAATTAATGGATTTGTACTAAATAATTCACCCAGTTGACAATCAATGATTTTAGCTGTGATATGATTGTCAATGAAGCAACTATCCACAGAAGTTTAAATGAAGTGGATGTAAGCAATAATGGGCAATGCTACAGCTTCAACGATGAGAAAATCCATACTATAAAGTCAGATATAAGAATCCTGAGACAAGAAAAACATGAAACAATTTCATTGAGAAAACTAACTGCCTACATTTATCAAATTATGACTGACAAGAACCAACAACAACGGGGTTACAACCACTGAAATAAAGGTCCTGACTTTGGACAGGCACATAAAGAATAAGGCAGGGTTGGAACATGAAGGGGCCAACCCTTCCCTAACCTAGGTCAGTGGTGTAACAATACAACATAGGAACTAACTACAAAAACCAGTTGGAAATGGGTGAACTCATCAAGCTGATACAAAGCAGGAAAAATTTCTAACAAAAACATAGAACCATATGGCAGGGAATTTAAACATCCCTTTTAACAAAAAACACAGTTACTGACAGCTAGTTTAAATCCAATGTAATGTATATAAGACTAAATATCAATCATTATGCAATTAACATCCAATGGATTTAGTGCAAATACGTCATTTTGCAGTAAGAAGAAAACATTACCTTGTGCCATGCTAAATTTATAGGTATCAACAGATTGTAGAATTGAATGTGCATATGTGTATAGCAATAATATTCAATTAATTGGTTTTAAGGTAACCTATAAGAAAATCAATATTTATACAAATAAAACCATGTTCAATGTTTTGATTACTTAGTATAGGGTTGACTTGGCCACTCTTATAAAAGTTTTTGACATGATAAAACAAGATTCCTGTTTTATGAGATATGAGATCAGTGTAAGTCTCATTGAGACAGCTATCCCGCACCACATTTCAAAGAAAGGCGTCTGAAGGTCATGAAATAGTGTTGAACAAGTCAATATGCTTTAGTATATATATCAATGTACAATTTATACCATGAGATATTTGCAACTGGATTTTGAAGTAAACAAGTGAAAATCGTTGGAATCGTTTTACATTGTCTCATCGGGGCCTTTTATAGCTGACAATGTGGTATGGGCTTTGTTCATTGTTGAAGGCCGTACGGTGACCTATAGCTGTTAATGTTTGTGTCATTTTGGTCTTTTGTGGATAGTTGTCTCATTGGCAATCATACCACATCTTCTTTTTTATAAATCGCCAATTTTCAAAATTTTGTCAAAAAATTAAATATTCGAGCCAATCAAACAATACAAAAATATGATCGCATGTAGGATGATTAGCAATACCTCAGGCTTTCATCAGAGTTAATGGTTGCAAAACACATGATTGTATAGGATATATATATATATATGATAGATCAGACCTGTACTGAATCATGCTGTTCGTTTGCTGTCAATCAGTTAAAAAGAATTGATCTTTCACACTTTTGAGCTACTAGTATTATGTGAGAACTGGACATATTGTGTTTCAATACAAAGGAGGTTGAATTTACATAAAAAATAAAATTTCATTATAATAAAAGTCGTGTAATATCTACCACTGAATCATATATTTTAAAATCAACATTCAATCAATAAATCAAACCTAACACATTTTAGATAAATACTAGTAACCGATTCGTTTAAATTTCAAAATCATAAGGCTTTGTTTCAACCTGAAAATAGAAAAAAGACACAGAGGATACCAAAAAGAGAACAAAAATCAGATCCTTCTGATCATGTGCACCCCTTGTGTCACGTTAAAGCAGATCCTTCTCAACATGTGCACCCCTCGCGTCACTTTAAAGCAGATCCTGCTCAACTTGTGCATCCCTCGTGTCGCGTTAAAGCAGATCCTGATCAACATGTGGCACCCCTCGTGGGGCGTTAAAGCAGATCCTAATCAACATGTGGCACCCCTCCTGTCGCGTTAAAGCAGATCCTGCTCAATATGTGGTACCCCTCGTGTCAAGTAAAATCAGATTCTGTTCAACATGTGGAACCAAGCAAGTCCTGCTCAACATGTGGCACCCCTCGTGTTGCTCATAGTTTCATTCAGTGAAGTCACTATCACCGGAAAGAGGATGAGAAAATGCACGGCTGAGGTGATTTATTTCGTGTAAAATAAATCAGACTCTTTGTTTGAGTCGGATAGTTATCCACACGACCCCAAGGCGCTATCAATCTTGGTACAAAAAAATCAAAGTACCCTATTGATGATAAACATGAAGGGGGTTTAGAATCTCATATAGATATTTTTACAAAGTCAATTTTGTATAGACATGTTGGCATGCTGAGGAAAATGTAAGAAAATTTCATGTTAATGCAGTTGACATTAATTATGATGTGAAATATTACACTTGATTTCGTACCTTGTCAACATAATAGATATAAATATAAACGTCAGATTTAATTAAATTTTTTGAAAAAAAATCATTTAATAAAATAATTAATGTTTTTAAATTAAGTTTTTCCGTAATCTATTTACTGTTGAAATCTGGCTTATAATGGCTCGGTCGTTAGGCCGAACACACGTTTAGAAGTTTCATATACTGGTTAACAATAAATTATGATTCACCAAAAGAATTTCTTAATGCGTTATTAATTGGCTCATCTCATATGTACTTTTGTGTAAATAAAGAGATGTACAAATATTAAGTTATATTTTTTGCATATGAATACAAACCAGACGGGGATTGTCTAGGATAAGTCAATAAATCTCGAATTTGTTTGACAGCCTCATTATTTATGTGTTCATTTTAACAATTAATTTTAAATTAATTTCAAAACCTTGTGTCACATAGACTCGGATTTGATTCCTCAGAAAAATAAATTCATAAAAGGTTTAGTTTTACATTTTTAAAAATGTCCATTAAACATGCTAATGTATTAAATTTGTCTATTTTTTTAAGCATTTTCTAAGGACACAAGATAGCCAAAGTATACACATTATAACGCATGTACTTTATAATATTTTTTGTTGAAAAACTTGTTATTTTGAAAGTCTTTAGGTTAAAGTACTGCAACACGCCATCCATGTACCATGTGTACGCCGACAATTGTAGCTGCAGTATGGATTATGCAAATTTTAGATATACTATATCCTGGTACCTTATATTTTTGTGTATGCTTATTACAATCAAATATAGCAATGACTTTATTTTCATTCACTTATTAAGTTATCAAAATAATTACACTTAAATTTTGAGGCCAACATATTTCACGAAACATTGCTGAAGATGGTTACCACAAATGCACACTTGTCCTGAATATGCATGAACTATTTGTCACTGTAATTTAAGCAATCAACAATCAATCAATCCATTATGCTCTAATTAGTTAAGATAAAGTTTCATTCCAAAATTTCACCACTTCCTCGCCTCTGAATGGAAATATTTGGACATATATCATGAAAATATCACGAGTTAGAAGGGTTCTATGTCTACCAACTTCTTGTATAAGTTTTGCAGATTTCAAATTTAAATTCAACTTTGCAAAATAAATAAGGATGAAAGTTAAAAAGAAAGATGCGAGTAGGTTTAGTTTATATATAACATACTTTAGATCAATCAATGTTACGAGAAAGGGATAATAACAAAGAACGATAATTAATTTTGCGAGACTTTTAAACTTTAAAAATAGTTTTCCTCCATGGACTACATTTTTAAGGAAACAAGTTTGAGGAAAAGTGCATAACTGTATTTTATGTTGGTGGCTTACAGACATTTACATGTTGTTTACCTGTCTTAAACCCCTACAAAGGTCATATATTCAAGTGATCCCCTTTCAAGTGACATCAAAAACTGGAAATATTTTTATTTGATATACCTCTCCGAGTTTTATTGGTTTCCCATGAAGGGAGTAAAATGCAGCGTACATAAAATGCGATCATCCCCTCGTTTATTTGTCGTCAGTGACATTTTTATATCGTACGTTTTGCATTTATTTCAATTTATATTAAAATTTATTAAATTGAATGCTTTAAAAAGCAGTATATGTCAGTTACAGTTCCTTTAAGGAGGAAGAATTAGAATTTCGATGGAATTTGTGATTTAAATTCAATTGAAATGTTTCAATTTAAGTAACAAAATGACTGTCATGTTTGAATAAATTTGTAAAAAAAAAGAATAGAATTTTTTGTCAAGTTCGATCGCGCTTCATGACCCACCACGCGATGGTATTGTGTATAGAATACAGATGTACATTTGAATTTGAATTTAATTGTATTTTAGATAGTTGAAATGCTTGTAATTGTATAATTAAATGTTTAATCTTTGGCTATATTTGTGACCTCTTTGTATTTCCTTTTATCTGTTGAACAATAGTGGTTTGACGTCTCAAAGTATTCTACTATGTTGAGAAACAGTGTAATTCTTGGTACATTTTTATTGACTTCGTATGTCATTCAATTTGTGTTTTACAATTTAAGGATCAAAGTCGGTTAAAGAAGTTTTAAATTGACTGTACTGACGATTTATGTTTACAGACTATATTCAATTTGTGACCCTATCATGCTTAAACAGAGCTTTGCGATAAAACCCTAATATTATGATCATGGGACCAATTTTCTCAGTGGGGATAAATCTAGTATACAAAAGAACTTGGTGTTACCGGTACTTTTTCTTGGCCTTAATTTGGACGTCTGTACATTCACGATGTGGTTGTCAAGATGTGTTTTTTTTTGTTGATTTTTTTTTAATTATATCAAGGTATTACCAGGAGGTATAAGGGCATGTTACTGGTTGTAAGCGTGCATTTTATGGGATGATAAGTCAATCTTATCTTAACTGACTTTAGCGGTTTAACTGTTAAGTCCATTGCATGTTTGAGTTACACAAAATTTAATATAGATATGAAATGAATACTACATGCGTACATGACAACATAAGTTATTGCTCCATAAATCCCAGAAAATGTAATAACTTCCACTGTTATATAACAATTTGCCAAAATGGCGAATTCCGTATTCATGTTTTATTTCCTAAGCGGATTATTTTTAATTAAAAGAGTTTCCTAGTTACAGAAATAACAATTAACTATATGAGCTAAGTTTATGTATTCCTGAGATAGAAAAGCCTTTGTATTTCAAAAGTTCAAATTAAAGATTTGTAAACAGTTAATTCATAAATATGACCATATCAATGATAATTCTTAGAAATGCTTACTACTGGACTTGCGATTCACTTGGCAAAAAAAAAAAAACTTCACCAGCAGTGGTATACCCAGTGGTTGTAAATTTACTCATCATAGATACCAGGAATGAAATTTTGTATTTGTGTCAGACTCGCATTCGTTTATAAAAGACTCGTTAGTGACGCTCGAATCATATAAAGATAACCAAAAAAAATGATCTGCACGATACTATTGATAATGTTTCAACTTGTTTGTCTTGCAACTTTATTAGCATAGACATAGCCAGTGAGAAAATGCAATCTGTTTTAAAATAGGTGTCGACATTGAGTTGAGGGAGATAACTCTTTAAATCGGCGCTTAGTTTGTACTCCTGCAGTACCCAACTTCCTCCTGTTGTCAAACAGTAAGACAGAATCCCAGGCTAATCCATATTCACTGCATCCATGGCACTTTCGTCAATGTTCGATATTCACGCATCATTGATTTAAAATAATTTGCACTAGTTAGAAACTTGAAAAATATTTATGGATTTTGCTGATGCAATTTTATCAGTGATTTCTTTGCGTTCTGTCCCCTTAATCTAGGTCACTCTCCATAATTAAAAGATAATATGATCTATAATAAAAATCATGTATATGACAGATGTCATGAAACTGGATACCTGTCGGTTTTTTTCCAAAAAGGAAACTGTGGTGTCACGTTGCTAATTAATGGTGATACATGTACATGAAGTTCAGTAAGCAGCAAACTCGACTATTGTAATACGAAAAAGTATTTTTTAACTGTAGATGATATCTAAAGGAAATTGTATACAAAGACCACACACATTAGAAATTGACAATAATATATGACATAGCAAAATTCATTTTCCTATTTCATCATTTAAAAACGAATATAAGAAACTCGATAATATTCCTTTAGGCAGCTTTTGATGCGTAAACGTAACTTGCGTGCTGATGGCATTCTCTCTGCACTTTTAACGCCATTACCATATTCTCTATTCTCGCTGGAAGCCAAGCAAGTAGCAACTCTGATGACGGCAACTAAGGCAATACAAAACATACTACAAAGATAGCCTAAATAAAGGCAATCTCAGTAGTATACCGCTGTTCAAAACTCATAAATCCATGGACAAAAAACAAAATCGGGGTAACAAACTAAAACATTAAAATGTAACACAAACACTTATAATTACCCCACCCAACCAGTTTTTGGAGAACGTCAATTTGAAATTTGAAATGTACGCTTTATGTTCTATCATTTGATATACGATAACTTTACAATCTGAGAAATTTGAATTTTTGCACTAAATGAATAAAGGCAACAGTAGTATACCGCTGTTCAAAACTCGTAAATCTATGGACAAAAAACAAAATTGGGGTAACACACTAAAACTGAGGGAAACGCATTAAATATAAGAGGAGAACAACGACACAACATTAAAATGTAACACACAGAGAAACGGACTAAGCCTTAGACAAAATCCTATGAGAATAACAAATATAACATCAAGACCAAATACATGAATTTGGGATAGATAAGTACCGTGACACGTCTTATAGTAATATGAATTCACACTCGAAAAGAAGAAAAAAAAAACCCGCCAGAAGTGCATTTTGTCCACACAAGACTTACCCTAAACTTTTGTAGCCAGAGTTTTGAAAATAGAACTTCAAACATCATACGAGGACTTGTCATCAATCACTTAAGTCGTTTAACTATTTTAAAAACATTTCAATTTTCGCATTACTCTGTTTTACGGAGACTGTCATGTTGTCAGGAATAGGATTTTCATACATTTCCATGGCTCATATTTAAATTCATCAACTAAGAATTAACTCAAAACCTATTAATAGATAATTGCCACTTGCAATAGACGAAATATAAAAAATAAGATGTGGTATGATTGCCAAATGAGACAACTATCCACAAAAGACCAAAATGACACAGACAGTAACAACTATAGATGACCGTACGGCCTTCAACAATGAGCAAAGCCCATACCGCATAGTCAGCTATAAAAGGCCCCGATAAGACAATGTAAAACAATTCAAACGAGAAAACTAACGGCCTTATTTATGTATAAAAATGAACGAAAAACAAAAAAGTTCATTATCAACAACATGAACCACATTTACATTAATCCCCTTAATATATGCTATCATGTAAATGCTGTAGTATACAGTGTGATGTCCTTGTATGAGATATATCTTGGTTTCAATCCATGGAGAGTCAAACACCCATATACCACAACCACTGATAATAATCATACTAATAAATAATAAAAGAGTAAAGTGCTACACCACACGACAGGGTCGAGGGGTGGTTTAATAACAACCATTTAATAATATTTATTGTACACAAATTACGAATCAGAACGAAAAGTCATCATATATATCTATATATACTAGTATTTCAATACACACACTCATTTGTAAATCAATCAATCAATCTCTTATATATTGCTTGATACAAAATAACAAATAGCATGGATGTACAAATTAACGTGACATATCGAGTAGGACCTGTCGTGCCGAATGATTTAACCGCCAAATCACACAAAACACTTAACCTTAACGCCATCTATGGGCAGACAATTCAGAAAATAATTTCATTCTAATTCATAAAATCAAACGACTGAAATTGTATAAACTTTGTGTTTGCTGCTTAACCGCCATTCATTTGACATTTAGGGATAAGAGCCAACGTGCTGTTTCAAAGACAGAATAATCTGTTATGTCTCCATAAAGACGCTTTCATTGTTAAGAAGAAATGTAACACATTAAAATCCGATAAGTGTTTTGGTCTAGTACAAATCAGGGTTTATACTTATATTGTACAAACTTTTTCTCATCTTGTCTCAAGTAATAACTGTCGCTGGACGTTCAATTTATGATCATCAGCATTATTATACTAATTTTCATACGTAAATTTTATGATACTATAGCGCTTAAACTATCAAGATTACAAAACATAAAGGAGGATGAAAACACTTTGTAAAACATGTTGCGTAGTTTTACACAAATCTACATAATGGACCATACAAACTTCAATGCTAACGACACATGTATTTGAATGAGCTTTAATTAACATTCGAGAACAGGCGTTTGGGGAAATTATACATATGTATAAGAATAAACTGAAATGTTAGGTATACGGTAATGCAACCACAATTTTAAACAGTACAAAATTCAAAAATAGACAGGTGTTTCATGTACAATACGCAAAGTATTTAAAATTTTCAAATTAAAAACATGTATATTAGGGTATGCTTAGTGTGACGTCTATTTTCGCTGAACTAGTACAAATTTTTAAGGAAAGGGCCATCTGAAGGTAGCCTAAAAATTCAGATTTCCATAGGTGGCTTAGGAGTATTTTCTGCTCATTGGTCGGGATATTGTCTCTTTAACACATTTCTCGTTTCAATTCTTATTTTTTATCATAAAAACAAACAAATAACTTGAGTTTTGTATTGTGACATATATTTCAGACTACTAAACACTAGTTCTACGCACCTTTAACATTTAAAGGATACAAAGACTATCTAAAATGTTGGTTTGTTCATTATACAACACCAAACACAACGTTTACTCTGTCAAATAAACCAGTAGACGTTTCCAACAACCAATTAAAATCATTGCATATTCAAATCACTTAACGCTTTTAAGTACTTCCTCTAATTTGGCGGCTAGCATTTTTATATTTTATAGTCTATGTTCTTTCATATCAAATTTAAATTACTTTTTTCATTGGCATCTTTAATAAAAAAAAAAAAAAAAAAAATTCTTATGAAGAGGACATTGCAGTTATAATTATTAAACTGCCCTTGTGGCATTATTATTGAAATACCCATTGGTGAATAAAGTGATTTTTATGTCCAAATGTCATGGTAAAGCGTACAACCTATATGCACCGGAAGCGGGTATTATCATTGTTTCTTTTAAAACTGCTTTCTTTTTGACAATCTACAGTACTTGCATATGCATACTATAACCATTTATAACGAATGGTTACTTGTTTCAATGTTTCAACTTTTCAGAGACTTTCTTACAGAAATGACATGTCCAGTATCCTTCTTTATCGAGGAAGAGAAAATGATTGTGGAATTGATTGAGTTTGAGTGTATATCATATCCGACGTCATCAGCGATACAGATATTCCATAACTGCCAACCAAATTATGATGGCGTCTGCAAAACTTGAAGATATGAATTCATTCTTTGGAACAAAGGTACCAACCGTCTATCAGCCTTATCCCTATATAAACGTATCAGACGATTTATCAAAGATTCTATCTTATCCTTTAATACATCGACAAAATTTGAGGTTGTTTACTGTTGCATATATTTCATACCAACATTTTATCTACATTAGATATGCACTTGTATTAACACTGGGAACAAAATAATTAGGTATATTTGGTATTTGCTTTTTTCGTAGTTACATTTGATGTCTGCATATTTTCACACCATAACCTGTGCAATATGAATTTATATTTGATGTACGAGCAATATGACATTTATATCAATGAATTTTGCATTTTAAATAGATTTAATCGAACCAAAAACTTATCAGCCAATGTCAGATGTTTTCAGATTACTCAGTTTGTTTAAACGATCGTGAAATACTGAAGATCTATGGCAGCCTAGAACATGAATATAATGTGGTAGATTAACATTGGCTATATTAAATTAGGTATTGATTTGTTATTTTCCAATTGTATTCAAATAAGACATCAAAAGCAACATGAGTTTTCACATGGTATAAAAGTATGATTTTTTGGCCAGGGAGCTTTTAAGGGCTTTGATTTTATACTTCAGACATGCATTTCGGATACATAAGAATTATCAAGGCTCTTGCATTAAGACGATCGAAAGGCAAAAACGAACAAGAACTTTAACCAGAAAATTATACCAAGACTTAAACCCATTTACACCATGACAATAAAACTTAACTGGATATACTTATTAATTAATAAGAAAAATAACAACATAATGCCATAGGTAAAAAGTGAAGTAATATATTACTCACTAATGCATTTTTCTTATTCCTACAATGTATAGATTTAAAATTACTGAACATAGTTTTACTATCGATAAATCAGAAATTGCACTTTTGGTTATTCATTTTTTATCTCCGACTTAACTTTTAGTGAGTCTTTCCTTTTCTGTTATACTTTCCTTTTGAAGTCATAGAAATAAAGCTATTTGTGTACTTACATATTTGCATTTTGCAATTGATGTCAAAATCGACCAATGAACCAATTATTCACTGCAAGCTGGATTGCTTTTTATTGAGCTATCGACTATTATTTTTAGAAATTTAATGCTGACCATAATAATAAGAAGAAAAGAATTTCTTGACAAAAAAAATATATGTAATCAGAGAAATAATGACCTCATTTGGCTGCTCTGTTTTAATCCTGTACACTACATTACTTTGTTTGAATGAATAGTTTGATGAGCCAATATGATAATCCCTGTATTTCAAAGAGAAGGAATGAAGCCAGTCAACTGTAAAACTAATAGATTCTCTTTTGGTATTTATAAAAGTAATGAAGATATTATATATATTAGTTGTGTGTTCATGTATTCACATGAGACAATGCCTTGATCATTTATAAACTATACATGATAATGTTAAATAATTACATACCAGTATTTAAATTGAAATGACAGTTCATGATATCTTTTTCATTGTTCTATTATTTTTAAATATGTTTTTTTTTTATTAAGACAACAGTATGTATACCGCTGTTCAAAAGTCATAAATCGATTGAGACAAACACAAATCCGGGTTGCAAACTAAAACTGAGGGCTACACATCCACTACAAATGGATATCAACGAAACAACAGAATCACTGACGTAGAACAAAAAACAAACGCCAACAAACAAAGAAACTAAATATTTAATAACAACTGCAATATTCCTGTCATGGTATAAAACATTTAAAAAAAAATTATGGTTTGAACCTGGTTAATGGCTAGATAAACCTCCCACTTATATACCAATGTTAACAAATATCACTAGAATGAAACCACTACGTAAAAAAATACAATACAAACAAACGCAAGAACACTCATCACAAAGCTACACACAATTAATATTCAATAGTCGTTCAAACATCTAAACCACAGAATAACAATAAACATTTCAATCTTCCTTTTACCACTTACAAAGCTGGTTCATATATGAAGCATACAGTCAAAAGAAAATATAATATTTCTTACAATTTATAGCTCATTTCAACGTACCCTGGTTCGTATTAACAATGAAGATGAAGTTGAACTTAACAAAATCTTTTCGTTTAGGGGTCTAATTAAGGTTTCTATTGGATCATAAAAGTTATTTAAAAATTTGATCATGGTGCAATCGAATTGTGTTTTCCTTATTTAAAAGAAATGTTTTTTCGTTCGAAAAATATTTTTTTGATGTATGAGAAATATGACATATATATTAATGAATTTTATATTTTATACATTAGAATCGACAAAAAAATGTTATCAGTTTGTGTCATATTGCTAAATTTGTTTGAACAAACCTAACAATTTATAAACTAATCAAGATATATGACAGCTTAGAATATGAGTTGAACTCATTAGGAAAAGAACGGGTATTGGTTTTTGCTTGGTATTGCTTTATCCCTAACTTACACATGGTTTGCTATTATATGACTTGTGTTTCCTTTGTAGTTAGGTAGTAGTTGGTGTGAGCTTTTTCTTTAAAATCATATGGCATCTGTCATCTCTGGTTAACCGTTTCAACAAAAAGTTCTCTTAAACAACTAGTCAAATTTCATTGGCATTTATCAAAGAAAGTATGTAAATTTAAAGCAAATTCTTAATTTCAGTCTGGTTATGCTCAACACGAACACATGCATTTCAGATCATTGCAAGTAAATTACTAGCCTCACAATGCCAATTAGCTGTGTATATACTTGTACACAGTTTTTTCATTGTTTTGTGGTCCCAGTCTGTGTGCATTGTCTTTAGTTAGTTATAAAAGAGGGACGAAAGATACCAAAGGGACAGTCAAAGTCATCGAAAATAAACTGACAAAGCCATGGCTAAAAATGAAAAAGAAAAACAGACGAAAAATAGTACACATGACACAAAATAGAAAACTAAAGAATAAGCAACACAAATCCCTCTAAAAACTAGGGGTGATCTCAGGTGCTTCAGAAGGGTAGGCATATCCTGCTCCACATATGGCACACATTGTGTTGCTCACTTTATATCAAAATCCGGTAAATAGTCTAATTCAGTAGGTAATTTGGTATGTAATTATGCTGTAATTTGAGATATTCCAATGATTTCAATAAAATTACTTACTCACCACACAAATGAGTCTTTTTCAATTCTAATAAATTAACTCGCTGACAAATTGTCAACGGAGAGTTTTCTTTTAAGTGAATTTTTCATATGCCCTTTCCTAATTTAGCATTCTGAATGCATGATTTGTAAAGTCAGTATTACATATTTTATCAGTCCTTTTTCGTCTATTTGTTTATTCTTGCAATATATTATTGCTCTCGAAGCTCTTTATGTTAACCCTACGAAAAACTATTTCGTATGTCATTAAACATACAAATTTGTATGTTTGAAAGACAAAACTGTGTTTATTCAACTACCAAAATTTAGTAAAATATTTGAAGCTACTTTTTTTTTCTTAAAGTTAATATCATTCATTATATCGCTCTCAGTTTTGCATACGGTTTGTTTATTAGTTTGTATTGTTCGCTGTCATTTTACGTATTTAGCTAGAACCTTTTTATCAAACAGAACAAAGTTGTATACTATAGATATCATTTTATAAAAGGTCTTTCTCTACTTTAAAGGATATTTTTCATGTAAATCTTTTTATATACTATCTATGTATATGATGGAGTTATGGATTCTTTAGTCTTTTGTAGACGAAAAGTGCGTCTGGCGTACATTCAAAAAGTTTATTTAGATACAAAATCATGAGGATCAAAATTCGAAACGGTTGCTTCTCATATAGAAATATAAATTTCGTTATGATTGCTAAATTGACAAACATACACCAGGGTATACCAATATTTACATGTAAGCAATTATTTAAATCCATACTGCATATACTGTCAGCTATCAAAGGACACAACAAGACAACATTATAAACAATTTAACCGTGACCTATAATGGTTTAATTCAACATTGACCTATGATGGTTTACTTTTTTTTAAATTGTTATTTGAATGGAGAGTTGTCTCATTGGCATTCACACCACATCTTCCTATATCTATCTACAAACAAATAAAAAATCTAACGGCTTAAAGAAACCTCATAATGGCAGGTGGCGACTAACGACAACCAGTATTAGGGTTACGATGAATGAAACACATATAACGTCATCTGCGATAAAGGTGTAATACCACAATTGATTTTCCCCTATTAGTCTTGCACTTTCGAAAAAAAGATTCAGAATTTATCTATGTTTCATATTAAGAAATACTTGACACGAGTGAAGTTTTATCTTGTTCAGCATTATGGAAAGAAATTCACATATTATTTCATTGCATATGAGAAAATAACTATCACTGAAAATTAATCAATCAAAAATTTGCCCCTTATTAACCTGTGTTCAAGCTTTAGTAACCATGAAACCTCAAGTTTCAAAATTATTCTATAGCAACCTCATATATTTTTTTTTAGTGCTTTGAAATACCCAAGAGATACGTTTATGACCTAGAAATATTTCAACCGGGTGTGACGTACCATGATTTAGTGTTATTACATCTAAAGATATTTCAAAAACGTCTTATCAAATCATTGTGGATATTGTCAAACGTAAAGTTATTACTTCAACTTTACCACTTGAAATCTAAGCCGCCACTGTATATAATGATAAACTTATCAACTGTTAGAGACATATACTAGAATTTAAAATTGCGAATTTGCTACAAAAACATAAACTATGATGCTTTATAAAAAAATATGCCTTAAATGCATCAACAACATTTGATTGTTTACTGTTGAACATATTTCATGTTTAGAAGGTGTAAAATACACTTATATCTACCATTGGAGCAAAATAGTTAAGTAGATTTGGTATTTATTTTTTTAGTGGTTCCATTTGGTGTTAACTTATTTTTATATCTGAATCATTGTAAAGTGAATCTGTTTTTGATGCACGAGTAAAATGATATTTATATCAATGAATTTTGCATTTAAGAGATTTAATTAATTCAAAAACTTATCAACCAATGTCAGAGGGTTTCAAATTACTCAGTTTGTTCAAACGATCATGAAATATTGAAGATCTATGGCAACCTAGAACATAAATTAAATGTATTGAATGAAGATTGACTATATTAAATTAGATATTGATTTGTTATTCTAATACAGACATAAAAAGAAATAAGTTTTAAAATTGTCAATGCTCTTCAACTTTGTACTTGTTTGGCTTTCTTTACTATTTTGATCTGAGCGTCACTGGTGGGTCGTGTGTAGACGAGATGCACGTACGGTATATTAAATTATAAGCACGGTACCTTTGACAACAATTAGCATGTCAAAATGTCCTATAGTAATGTTTATTTGTGTATTTATCTGTCCTGAATGTTATTAATTTTATGTGTACTGTAGTCCTGTCATGAAATGTTGTCATGTTTTTGTTATATTTAACATTGTCATAAAAGCGTGAGGTTTGACTAGCAACAAAACCAGTTTCAATCCACCATTTTTCTTAAAATATCCTGTACCAAGTCAGGAAAATGGCAGTTGTTATCTTATAGTTCATTTCTGAGTGTGTTGCATTGTCTTTTTTTTTTTGTTGCACTTCAGTGTTTCTGTTGTTTCGCTGTTTACCTCTTATAGTCGATGTTTTAACCTCAGTTTTAGTTTGTAATCCGGATTTGTTTTCTCGCAATCGATTGATAACTTTTAAATAGTGGTATACTACTGTTGCCTTTATATGAGAATGGTTTTGACATGACAAAAAACACCAATTTAGGAGCAATGCATACAAAAACGTTAAAACAACGTTGCTTGTCCCATATCTACATTATGCCATCTTGTAAGGGCCTAATATTCTTCGGAGAAGAAAAATCCTATTGTTTACAGCACATTTCAGTCAGTATGTAGGTAATGGTAATATCTTTGGTTAGCTTGCTTGTTAGCTGAACCGTAAAGTCATTGTTATGTAAGGTAAACTTCCCTCCTTTAATAGTAGCTTAGTCCTACAGAGAGATAGATTTTTCATCTGTTGGGCTAGTCTACTATTAAAGGAGGGAAGTTTACCTTACCTAACAATGACTTCACGGTTCAGCTAACAAGCAAGCTAACCAAAGATATTACCATTAGCTACATACTGACTGAAATGTGCTGTAATCATATTTATAACTTTGATTTTGGATTGAAGTTTGAAATGTCATATTTTTTTGGACATGAATTAAATGTTTGTTTATTTGATTTTCTTAATGACCTTAAAAATGAAGTTTTGATCAACATATAATGAACACAATAGAAATGTTTTAGAAAACGAAAAAAAAAATCAACTAACATTATACAGCAAATATTTTTCCGGCAACAATTTTGTCGTCATCTCTTTAATGTATCTTCTATAAGTTCAATGATCGGAATAAAAAAAACCAAAAGGGTTGATATCTCAAAACAAATTATATGTGTTAACCACCGCCAAATATGGATATGTACTTTCTTAGGCAAGTTCTCGTCAATATTTCATCATGATGAATTTTTGTTAATGACACATCTTGGATATTCGAGGTTGAGTTTATTTACAAGGTTTTAAGACCATCGATTTGCAAATTGACATGTTGAAGACAAACGTCTCTTTGTGTAGACAGTATGTTGACGTCAAGATGTCTTTGTTTTCTTTGTAACTTTGGTGTGCTGTATCACTCCTGTATAAATACAATAGAAAAAAAAACCTTTGTAGTTAAGCTCAAGAAATTTTAACTATAACTAAATATAAGGTAATGATATACAGGAAAACTAAAGAAATGTATTATTCATTGATGCCGATGATTGTATTATTTCTTACAATTTATGTTAATTCTACTATCTTCATACAATCTATTAATTTAAAGTTCTACTCTTTTATATGACTTTCCTTTTCTGTTATACTTTCCTTTTGAAGTTGTTCTAGGAATTGAAGACATTTGTGTTCTTTCATTTGCATTTGCTATTAAAGTCGAAGTCGATCACGGAACCAATTATTCACTGCATTCTTGATTACTTTATATTAAGCGACCAAATACAATATTTTTAGCAATTTTATGATGACCATAATAAGAAAAGGAAACATAAACTATTACCCGACATTTGCTCAGGAAAACGGCTTGAACATTCATGTGCATACACATCTACTATCATATGACATTGCTTTTTCGTACTTCTATAAAAGATGACATTCACTGTAAATCAACTTATTTTCACGAGCGATTTATTTTCGCGACTCTCGCGAGGAGAAAAATAACGCGAATATAAACCGTCGCGAATAAGTAAATCTTTATTAAGCTAAATCAAGAAAATAAGAAAATCGCAAATTCGAGAAGCCGCGAATAAACTAGAATTGGTATAACCAGAAAAAAAGTATCCGTGAAAATAAGTTGGTTTACAGTATTTAAACAAACACTACGGAAGAAAATAAAATTACTTTTAACTATACATTGTGGTTCTTTTCGATTATATCAGTTCCTTCAAAGTTTATTTTAGGCATTGCGTTTCACTAATATTATGACGTACGGCATCACTGCACACACACGCAGTGTCGGTCGAAATGCACAGCTGGTGCAGTGAAATTGGTTTCGTTATCTGTTGATCAATTAGTAGGGTTTCTTGGAACATGTATATGTAGTAAGAGTTTAACTTTAAAAGATTCAACTTAAAACTTAGTTCGTGGACGTTTCAAGCTATCATTGTGCATGGGTATTACATCTTCTTCATGAAAAAGTTTGATTTGGCTTACATATAGAACTTCCATGTACAGGTTATAAAAGTAACCCGTAGTAAATAAATTGTGCTCAGTTTCCCGTTCGAGGGGTACAACTTCTATCAAAGGACTTCCGTTTGACTGTGTAAAATGTAAAAATGGAAACATTCATGTTACCAAATCTGGTAGGAATGTGGACTTTAAATCCAAAATCTTCTGTATGTAAAGTGAATTACTATCTGTTACTGAAAACCTTGGAACGAACCCATGAAGATACCTTTCTGTAAAGTAAAATTTATGTTTTTATCAATATACCCCGAATTTACAGAAACATTACAAATGTACAACCCTTCATCACGGTAGAACAGCTTTTCCAAAATTTCCGATTTATTTTATCAAT